>NW_025838784.1:0-71126 GCF_002878395.1 Capsicum annuum | reverse complement strand
TTATTAGAGACAATAAAATGAGCGTCACTAATTGTTTATAGTATCAGTGACAAAAATTGAGGTCACAATTAAATATCAAATTTTGTAGCTAAAAGTTACAAAATTTAACTACGAACTCTAATTTGTCGCTGTTGCGATAAGTTATATTTTATGTCAATTTTTTTTTGTGTCTAAACTTATAACTAATTTAAGATAAAAAATAGTTTGTCACAAATTGGATCCATTATTGGTGATAAAAAAGGGTGTCACTGAAAACTTAAAATTCGTCACTAATGGTACTCAATAAAATGGCGCCAACATATTTTTTGGTGGGAAACTTTAGATGACAAAACTTTGCTGCGAAATTTTACGTTTGATCACAAAAAGTATGTGCTTCATATATTTAGATATGAAATGTAATTTTCGTCATAAAAGGTGAACAATTAGTGACGAATTTCATCTCGTAGCTAATAATTTCATAGCTATATATCAATTTTATTGTTGTGATATATATTATCACCGTTGGTTTGCAAACATTAAGCTTCCGCATGACGCCCTCTCGATATCGAACCCAACAAGTGGTATCAAAGTCTATGGTTCAAAGATCTGATGGTTCAATTGAGGATACTTTAAGGTCAAAGTTGCAACCAATTTGATGATAATAAAGATATATGTCCAAAAAATACATGTGGAGATGATTTTCAATTATATTTTCAACAATCCTACTGTCACATATTTGAAAATAGAGTTTACTTTTAACCGTGCAAAAGGACTCCAATATTTTTAACCCAAAAATTGCTCACATACTTTTAACCCAAGCTCCATTTTTAAAGATGCCAAACAACAGTGGTGAAGACTATGTGAAACACAAGGACCAAAGATCTGAAGAAGGTGGATATTAGGAAGAAAATCAAGCCAAAAAGTGGAGATTTGTTAGGGTTTTTGCCCTGATTTTCTTATCAAAATTAAGTTTTACTTTTTCTTAGAAGGAAAATAAAAGTAACCACAAATACTTTTACTTTTCCTGAAAGGGAAAAGTTTTTCATATTTGGCAAACCTTTTTCTTAGAACAAAGGTTTTCGAACTCGATAAATAGATGCCCCCTTCTCATACCATAACACAATAGCATCCACAATGTAGTCGTTAAAAGAGTCTGGTTTAGGGGGAGATTTCTCGCATAGGTTTATATTTTTCCATATGTTTTATTTTTTCAGTATTGTTTTTAATGTGTAGGTCGTTTGACCAAATCATATTAATAATATATCATTTTAATATATGTTTTATTTGTCATCTAAATTATCACCATTGATTTGAAAACTTTAAGCTTCCGCATGACGCCCTCTCGATTTCGAACCCAACATCGTGTAATGTACAAGGCTCATGATCGTGTAACTAATGAAATTATTGCACTAAAAGAAAGAAGGATGGAGCAGGAAGTTATTTTAATTTTCATTTTGTTTTCTGGTTTTGGTACTGTTCCTTTTTACCAATTTGTAAGAATTTCTCTTAAATACCAATCTTCAGTGAATGTAGGAGTGCCTAATGAAGAGAATCTTTCCCATGCATCTTAATTTAAGCGGCAAAGACTGGATCTTGCAGGTGAAGTTTGTTACCAATATGTTGAAATTTCCCGTGCATCGTTTTCAACGTTACACGAAAATTATTATCTTGTTGAACATAACTGCCTTTCCATTTCAATTGGTTTGTAAATTAATATGTTGAGTCTGTGCTTAGCACCGGCCTTACCCATCTAATATATGTATAAAGGGATACTCCTAATTCCTCCAACACTAAAAAATTAACCTTCTGGATTGGAATTGAACCACCAGATAGAAAATCTACTTTCAAGAGGCCAATCAGCTACTACTGGGGTTTTTAGCGCTTCGCCTCACTCCCTTGTTAAATGGGAGTCAATGGATACCCTTTCGCTGAAATATTAGATTATATATATATATTCCATATATTGTCACCTTAATTTCTCAGTATTTTTTACTTCTTTATATTTAATTTCCTTAATTAAGATCCTGGGTTCGTCTTTGAATCTCGGGATGCTTCAGCTTCGAGATGGAGATACCTTACACTAACACTGTTAATTAAGAATTGTCAAGATATACATGTAGCGCGGCACAAATTTCATGAATAGTTTCATTCAAGATCATGACAAAGAACATTAACTTACAATCATTTGGTTTTGATCATGCCACTAACACAATGTTTTTGAACCCTTTTTTCATATATTGCTTTATAACAGAGATAAATGTGTGCAACCTCTTACCATGTATGGGCTTGAAATATTTTTTTTCTGCATCATTGATCATAGGAAAGGTGTAATAGTTGTTGCAAAAGTAGAGATGCTGCACCTAATCTTAAGAATGCAGATAAACCTACAAGTTACAGTTCTGCCAATTGACTAGTCTAGAGAAGACATGGCCATTGATGCCACTCAAAACAAAAGAATAAGTAGTATTCTGCAATCGAACTAGGCACTCTGATTTAATAAAAAAGTTTTATATTATAGTTTTTTGAGTCATATGAAATAACCTTATCACCTACAAGTAAGCAAAAGATGTGAAGATTAACAGATTGTATATTCGTTGAGAAACTACAAAGGAGAAGACCGGTGGTAGTCCACACCTTAGTCTCAGAACAAGAGCTTTCAATTGTTACACTCGAATGAAGATCAAATGATATTTCATAATGAACTATTGTAGAGTAGATCACATCATGTTTGATACCAACAAAAGTTCGTGGTTTAGATGGATCAACAATACACCAGGGGCAGCTCAAGCGAATCGTGGCCCAAGGCCAAAATCAAACGGAAGTTTTACGTTTTTAAGAAAAAATAATTATTTTTATAAAGTCTGTTTTTAAAATTATATAATCGATTTCTTCTAATAATTTTTTTAAATTAATAATAGAGTCAATGCATTAATTTCATGACACATAGTATTATGGACTAGATATATCAAACTCCATCTAAATTCTTTCTTTTATAAAAAAATTATTTTTTCAATAAATAGTATTTAATATATTTTTTAAAATTTAAAAGTTATTATTACTAAAAAAAAATGAGGCCCTCAAATTTTGGGGGCCTTAGGCTGCCACCTTATTTCCCAAAGGGTTGAGGCACCCCTGCAATACACTTTCACCAATTCTAACACACACATACAAACCTTGCAAGAGATGATTGGAAACTATGTGATTAATTTATCGCTTTATTTTTTAAACTTGACAAATAAAGTTGACGGAGACTCTGGATGCATTTAATTTGGTACAATCATTTTTTAAATTTTTATATGATCCGAGAGAAATAGTTTATGATGTGTAAATCTATTCCACACATCCTTAATTAACTAAGCATATCTACAATTCACTGTATCGTTGAAGAAAAAGAAGATAGAAAACACCAGAACTTAGATGTGATAAAAGACTTATTAAATATTAAATAAAGTGCAAAGAAAGAAAATAATACAAATTATGGCAATTAAACTTGTAAACTTGTTCCTTCTCTTATCTGGTTAGATTCGTGAGAAAATCTAGCGATAAATGTTAAGTAGAGAAATAAAGAAGACAAAAATAAAAAGAAACAAGGGACGCTGCCAAAATAAGAAACGAGGGATATATCCACTCTTCGTATAATCGAGGGATATATTTTCCTCTTAACTAATTAACTTCTTCTGCTTAACCAAATACATCAAAACATGCATCGATGATCTTCAATTACTATCATTTCGAGGTGATTAAAGGTATTATTTTGACCATTATGTAATAAAAATATTTCCATATCCCATTTAACAATAAATAAATAACTTAATTCTTTCATATCATTATCTTTAAGTGCATAAGACAACTTTATCACGATTTAACTCAAACATGCATCATTGGGAAATTCTCAAAGATAGACCCCAATTAGGGTAGCTTTCAAATTTTAGCCCCAAATAAAAAAACTTCATTAAAATAGCCTTTACTTGTTAAATCATATTCTTTTGGACGAAAATTCCCTCCTGCAAAATATTCTCATTTGAATCTCTTTCTTTCTTTCTTTTTTCCAAATTTTAGAATTGACCTCAAAAATATTGCTGTTAAATCGCTTTCTTCCAAATTCGAGAATCGACTTTCAAACATTCGCAGAATTGACTTTAGCTGTAAGGTTTCTTCAGGTATGAATTTCATCATCAAATTCATTGTGGTAATTTTACCTTATTGATGCATTGTGGTAATTTTAGCTCGTTATATAATTAGCATATTGATTTGATTTTTGGGGAGGTGAACGTAAATAGAACTAGGGATATGTTGTTGTCGTAGTAACATATTTACAATTGAGGAATTCCATGGAGCAGGTTGTGGGCAGTTTGTTGTTGCGGTTATAATTATGTTTGAGTAGGTGTGGGAGGTTGGTCTTGGAGAGAAAGGCCGTTAATATGAGAGTTAACGTTAATCCCGACATATTTTGGGAGGCCAAATGTATAAGGTCAAGGCGGTACAAGAAATTAGTTCCAAGTATTTAAACCTAGTGGTATAATTAGCATTAGAAGATGATGAGGAATTGTGTTGAACAGTTTGAGTAGTTATTGCAATTATAATTGTGTTTGAGTAGTTGCGAGGGTTTGGTCTTGGAGGGAAAGGCTGTGTTTTCCATCTCGAATGAATACAGCCTATGTTTTGGAGATTAAAGAAGCACTAACTTGTTGATTCTAAGAGAGAGCACCTTAGCTATTAGCTTGTATAACATAGAGCAACAGGCAATGGGTTTAAACTCTCTAATGGTAGTAGGATTTGGCACTTTAGGTAACAAGGTTACTAATATACAATTTTTCAGTGTTAAAAAAACCCTTCATTGTTGAACATGCATCATATTTATATTCATTGACCATTTGTTGTTGAACCATGCTTACCTAGATATGTTGGAATAATCACCAGTGTTTCTGGCAACTTCTTTGGTCTCAGTATCACGTGTTTCTGTTGGGTGACACAACACAGGAGATCCCCTAAAGATGACACAGTTTCTTAGTTTTCCACACATCTCCCAGAACCCCTTATTTGTAAATTTCTGTCTTGGTATATTAGAATATTCATTATGTTTGCTACATTCAGTCCCTTGACTGTGGGCGTGAACCTTTGGGTGTTGAGGTGATTTGGCAGAATAATAAATGATCCCAGTTGGTGTAGCCATGGTTATCTACAAGATTTTACAAGCCAAAATAAAATTTTTTGGCTGTATTCGGTGAGGTAAAGAATATATTCAACAAAGCATTAACCGAAAATCTGGAAGGCAAAGAAAATACTAATATAATAAGATTCTTAGTTTAAAAAATAAATAAGATTATTGTTACTTTTTTTATTCATAACTGCACTAAAATACATAGGGTTTGAATCACCTAGCTTATACACAAAGACCTGAATTTTTATTGTAACGTGCTCTCTTCAATGCTGCTCCACTTCTCAATTATAGTCATTCCATAATTCTCTTTCAAGGCCATACTATAAGAGTATTCAGTTGATAAACTATATTGTATCACTTACAACCTATCTCTGAAGTAAACAACCCTTTCAGAATCACCCCTATAGTGTGTGTTATTCTGTAGTTTCAAGTGCGATTTAGCATCTTCAGATTCTGCCATACATTTTAAGTTATTCCTCATAGCCAAGAGTTGCCACTTCATTATTCTGTAATGATTTGGCAAATGACCTATAACTCTTTCCACAGAGGCAAGACTGAGACAGTTATGCCCCATGGGCAAGAGTTGAGATTGTCATAGTCTGTAATAATTTGGAAGATGACCTATAACTCTTTCCCTAGAGGAAAGACTTTGACATTTTGCCCAATGGACAATAGTTGACTATGGCTTACTCTTTAATGATTTTACTTATTGAAGATATATATCCTAAATTAAATTGTTACTAATCTTTTGTTGTTTTATTTTTCACAAGGGTTGTGCTTGGAAACGATGGAAAAGAAATGAGTATTGAGCAATACAATATGGAACAATTAATTGAAATTATTGATAGAAATAACAACTTACAGGTTATCAAACCAATATTGGAGGCTGCAATAGATGAAGAAATGGGGCAGCCATCGAAGATTAAGAGGGTACGACAAAAGAAGAAGAGGATACTTGATGTCGAGACTACTCTCTTGAGACACAATGCCTTTTTGAATGAGGTAAATGCCAAGTTGATGTTAATTGACAAACAAAATATGATGACGTGCATGTCAAACATTACAATTACAAACAATATCCAATTTAAGGATTTCAAATCAAGCACAACAAGATATTCACTGCGACGTTTGAACTACAACTATGCGTGGTGGTTTCATGCCTCGAAGATTCTCGATTCTTTGCTCTTTCAGGTTACTACATATGAAAAGGCTCATAATTGGTCGGTTGATTTTATAACGTCCAACTACAGGAATGCAACATCAAACGTCATATGTTACTACATACTAGAACTTGTGCGTGACTCTAGTAATGTAATCACACCAAACTTTGTGGTTGATGAAATGAGAAGGAAATACGGAATAATCAAATCCTACAACAAAGGATGGCGAGCGATACATCATGCCTATACGATGAAAAGAGGAACCATGGAAAAGAACTACAACAGGTTACCATCGTATCTTCACATGATGAAAGAAAATAACCCAGGCACGTACACAAACATAAAGAGAGATGATGAGAATAGGTACAAATGCTATACTGTTGAAATTGAAAACTTTTACCCAAGAGGCAAAAGTTTTATTCTTCAATTGCATTGATTAAATTATTAACATATATGCAACTCTTGCCTCATGGTCAAGAATTAGCTTAGAAAATTATTGTACAAATGCTATACTGTTGAAATTGAAAACTTTTGCACAAGGGGCAAAAGTTTATTCTTTAATGGTACTGATGCAATTATTAACATATATGCAACTCTTGCCTCATGAGCAAGACTTACTTTAGAAAATTTTTGAAATTGAAAACTTTTGCCCAAGAGGCAAAATTTTATTCTTTAATTGCACTGATTAGATTATTAACATATATGCAACTCTTGCCTCATAGGCAAGTCTTAGTTTAGAAAATTATTGAAATTGAAAACTTTTTCCCAATAGGAAAAAGTTTATTCTTTAATTGTACTGATTAGATAATTAACATATATGCAACTCTTGCCTCATGGACAAGACTTAGTTTAGAAAATTGTTGTACAAATGCTATACAACTTGAAAGCTTTTTCCCCAGAGGCAAAACCTTATTCTATAATTGCACTGATTAAATTATTAATATATATTCAACTCTTTCCTCATGGACATGACTTAGTTTAGAAAATTATTGAAATTGAAAACTTTTACACAAGAGGCCAAAGTTTATCCTTTAATTGCAGTGATTAGATTATTAACATACATGCAACTCTTACCTCATGGGAAAGACTTAGTTTATACAAATGCTATACTGTTGAAATTGAAAACTTTTGCCCAAGAGGCAAAAGATTATTATTTAATTGCACTGCTTAGATTATTAACATATATGCAACTTTTGCCTCATGGGCAAGACTTAGTTTATACAAATGCTATACTATTGAAATTGAAAACTTTTGCCCAAGAGGCAAAAGTTTATTCTTTAATTTCACTGATTAGATTATTAACATATATGCAACTTTTGACTCATGGGCAAGACTTAGTTTATGAAATTACTGAAATTGAAATTTTTTTCCCAAGAGGAAAAAGTTTATTCTTTAATTTCACTGATTAGATTATTAACATTTATGCAACTCTTGCCTCATGGGCAAAACTTTGTTTAGAAAATTGTTGAAATTGAAACTTTTGCCCAAGAGGCAAAAGTTTATCCTTTATTTGCACTGATTATATTATTAACATAGATGGACTCTTACCTCATGGGCAAGACTTCGTTTAGAAAACTGTTGTACAAATGCTAACTGTTGAAGTTGAAATCTTTTTTTCCAAGAGGCAAAAGTTTATTCTTTAATTGTACTGATTAGATTTTAACATACATGCAACTCTTGCCTCATGGGCAAGACTTAGTTTAGAAAATTATTGTACTTTGATTATAAATATCAAATGAAAATTGTTACTAATATTGTTTTTCTCAACACAGGTTTCAATATACATTTTTTGCTTATGTCACTTTAATCATTGGATGGACCAACTGTAGACCAGTAATAATGGTAGATGCAACATTTTTTAAGTCAAAATATCATGGTTCCCTCATGAAAGCAATTTCAAAGAACGGAAACAGCAACATATTTCCCTTGGATTTTGGAATTGTAGACTCCGAAAATAATGAGTCTTATCACTGGTTCTTCAATCAGATAAGAAATGCAATTGGGGTACGTAAACAATTGTCTATTCTATAAGATGTTCACCCAGCCATTACAAATGCAATTTCAAATATCTATCAGAGTGTCAGCAAGGGATATACATCTACTACATGGAGAATAATTTAAGAAAATAATCCTTCTCAGTGGTTTTATCACTCTTCTACAATGCAACAACAGC
The DNA here is from genome assembly GCF_002878395.1 of Capsicum annuum. NCBI lineage: Eukaryota > Viridiplantae > Streptophyta > Magnoliopsida > Solanales > Solanaceae > Capsicum > Capsicum annuum. The sequence goes on along the minus strand of NW_025838784.1, from coordinate 62,653 downwards.
ATACAAACAAACTGAATTTTATACTTTCATGGATGAGATAGAAAAAGTCGACAAAGTTGCTATGGAGTACTTGAAAGAATAAGAACCAAAAAGATGCGCTAGTTCATTTCATACCAACAGAAGGTATAATTTTCTTATAACTAACAACGTGGAGTCCATGAATACGATATTGAGAAAAGCAAGGCAACTGCTAATACTAGGACTGATTGATTATATTCAGAACAAGTTACAAAGTTGGTTTTATGAAAGAAAAATAGAAGCACAAGACAAATTTCATGACATCAAACGTTGGGCGGAAGTGGAGGTGACTGACAAGATTCAAGTTGCCTTGAAATTGAAAGTAAGTAATTGAAATTGTATTTTAATGATAGGGAAATATAAGGTTACTATTTTTTTATTACAGATTATACATAGTTGGTTTACTGTTATTTGTGATTTATTGCTAGTTTTTTTATTTCCTTGAGATTTGCGCATAAAATATGTATTTTGTTGATTCTGTTCCATTTTTTCTACTCATAGCTATGTGATCGTTTGTGATTTGATGTTGTATGCTTGATTGAAGCAGTTTTTTGGTTGCCTCAAGATTCGTCCCCTATGTATGTTTGATTGCTATGTATGGCTGATTCTGCTTATATACTAGATGTTTCACTATCATAGTTGACTCTACTCCCAGGTTAGATACAATATTTATTTTATCTCAGTTTATTTGTAGTTGATTCTCCTGCTCATATGTTGGAAGCATCACTATTGAATCAGCTGCTGTTCCTGAGTAAGGTTCTGTCTTTTTCATATAATAAAGGGTATTTGACTTTGAAATCTCATTCCTTATATGACATATCCTTCTCCTGCGCTATCCTTGACCAAGCCAAGCATCAAAACTCTAACTATCCCCTATATTGGCCCTTCTCTTCTATTTTGGAATAGAACCTTAATTGTGACTCCTTATTAGTGGTCACTTATTATTAGATTTTTGATTAGTTAAATATTAGATTGTTATTTGATGTTATATTCTTGATTGTAGCTATTTTTTTGTTACCTCAAGATTCCTTCCATACGTATGGTTGATTGCTCTCTATGCCTGATTCTGCTCATATACTAGATGTTTCACTATAAGTGGTCATTTATTTATCATTTTGTTTACAGGTAGACCCTATTCATGCAATAAGATTTGTTGTAAGAGAAGGAGGAGTTGAATATATTATAGACCTGAAGAGTAAGACTTGTCAATGCTTGGTATTTCAAACAGATGAGATACCATACACCCATGCAATTGCAGCGATAAACAGTAGAAATATGAACAAGTTTACCTATCGTTCTCATTGGTTCTCAAGATAGTCTTGGCTACAAATGTACCAGGGAGAATCCTATGAGTTGAAAGCACAACATCATGGATTGTCCCAAATAGCATAAAGGATCTGATCACAAAACCCCCATATAAGGAGGTTCTACTTGGGAGAAGACAAACATCCAGATATCCTTGTAGAACAGAATCTTCAAGAAACAATTACAGATGTTCGAGATGCAATAGGACTGGGAATAACATATAAAATTATCACTACACTCCTATCCTTAATCCATATGCAAGAAGATACAGAAAGAAAAATAAGAAAACATGATTAGTTTTACTTTTTATCTGAGAAGTTGGATCAAAATAGCAGTTACAATAGGATTATTTGATCCCCTATTTTAGTTAGTAACAAGTACTTTTGAATTTCAATTATGAACTTCTTCTTATTTATTTGAAGTTTAAACTTGTGGTGAAGTATTTAACTCAATACCTGCTTATTGATTTTTTATAAAAATTACTTAGCATGTTAAATTTTTTTATATATTGATGAGTAAAAATATAACATATTAAAGGATTCAGGGAAGGACCACATCCCCAAGAAATGTGCTGTGATGTGAATAATTCCATGGGATACACTTTAAAATTTTCCTTGAAGGCAAGATGCAGAACAAGTTGTGCCCCATGGGCAAGAGTTGACACTAGCTTATTCTGCAATAATTCGGTAGATGATCTACAATACTTGCCCTAGAGCCAAGAATTAAGACCTAAAGAAACAAGTTATAACCTATTGGCAAGAGTTGACACTAACTTAGTGTGTAATAACTTGGTAGATGATCAACAGCTCGTGCCCTAGAGGCAAAAATTAGTACAACAAACAGACAAGTTATGCCCTATGGCCAAGCCTTGATACTAGATTAGTGTGTAATGATTTGGTAGATAGTTTATAAGTCTTTCCTAAGAGGAAAGATTTTAAGACCCCAAAGGAACAAGTTATGACCCATGGACGAGAGTTGACACTAGCTTATTCTGCAATGATTCGGTAGATGATCTACAACACTTTCTCTAGAGGCAAGACTTAAGCCCCAAAGAAACAAGTTATGCCCTATGGGCAAGAGTTGGCACTAGTTTGGTGTTTACTAACTTTACAGATGATCTACAGCTCGTGCCCTAGAGGCAAAAATTAATACAACAAATGAACAAGTTATGCCCATGTCCAAGCGTTGATACTAGATTAGTGTGTAATGATTTGGTAGATAATTTATAATTCTTGCCCAAGAGGCAAGATTTTTAGATCCCAAACGAACAAGTTATGCCCCATGGGCAAGAGTTGACACTAGCATAGTCTATAATGATTTGACAGATGATCTATAACTCTTGCCCTAGAGGCAAGACTTACACATCAAAGGTGGTTCAACTCGTAATTTTTCAAAAAACATTCTTCCTCTACCATACAAAATATGTTCATAGGAATATTACAATCGTTCAACCATATGAGAATCAATCTTCTAGACCCAAAACTAAAATACTATAACCGAAGAACAAAAGCAATAAATATTAAAATTTACAAAAAGAAAAGCATGGGTGAGTATTCAATTGCAAATAGAAAAAAAGATCATATCAATCAACAAAACCAAACATCTATCCAAATAAATAAAAGTGGAGAACCAACTACTAAGGAGGAGTAGATGACCCTTAGATTTCAAGGTCTAAATTGTTTCTTATTTTATGACATTTAATCGAGGACAAATGTGATTGAAAAGTTCACAGTGATCAAAATACTCATGTAGCAGTCGCACATAATTAATGATAAGACAGCCCCCATAGGAACAAGTTATACCTCATGGGCATGAATTGCCCAGCCACATTGTTTACTAATTTAGAAGATACTCAATAACTCTTGCCTCAAGGGCAAGACTTGCCACAAGGAAAGGCAAAAAATTTTCTTTGATAATAAAACATAAATATACAAAGATATAAACAAATGAATCAGTAGCGATTCTACATTGTATACTTTACATTATCACATAAAAAATAGCCAATTCAATTTGAAAAAACTGTTTAAAATTTACATAATCTCATAAAAATAGCTAAATCTCCTTCTTGTACAGTGATTTTCAATAACTAAAAAACTAAACTACTACTCCTGGTGCGTCCTCTTTCTTTTTTTCTTTCCAAATAATCTGCCAACTTTTTCTATAGTGTTGTCTTTTATACCAACTTCTAGTTTTCTCTTTTCATAATCCCACAATAAAGCTTCATACCTCATGCGAACATAACCAATGTCAATCTATTTAGGAATATCTCTACCATGAATGACATATTCAACAAACGCACAAATAAATGCTCCACAATCACTATGATACAAAAGAAATATATTACGTGAATATATGGAAAACAACAAAAAAAGAAGTGAAATGAATATTTAAAAAATAAATGCAATAAGATACCATTGAATTAGTTGTGGCATCTCATCAACTATTTTTATCGGTAAAGTGTCATTTTCAGATTTTTCAATGCCCTTCTCAAGATAGAAATTGACCTTTTTCAGAAAATATGGTATCAATGTTTGGTAAGGTAACATCACTTTTTGAATAACTTTATCACTGCGCCTGGTACAGTTGAAATCGTATACATATATGCACCAATCAGTAAAGTCAAAAACTCCCAAAATCCAGTGTCTAAGTTCAGATTTTTCTCGTGGAACATAAACTGCAAATAAAAATTTTGTGAAATCTTGAATAAAAAATTTCATGTTTTACTCTTAGCATTAATTACTTATTCTCGAAATCATTTCCCATACCTATTACTAAACATCAATTGATAGTGGTAATATTGTAAAGTCACTATACCAATCGTTGTTTTCTTAATAGTTGTGCCACATCAAAATGTGACAAGTAAATCCAAACGGAGGGAGAACATAAACAAGGAACTCCTCCATTCAACTTTATGTTGCATTCTTTCCATTTCTTTCCAAGCTACAGAAAAGGAACAAAGCATACAAATTAACCACCATAGCGTATGTGAGTACAGATCATGGGTTCATGTAGTTTTATTTCTTAAACCCTGTCATCTAACTCAGATTGAAAGTAAAAGGTGGCAACCGAACACATAGCTGGTGAAATATCTCTCTCTCTCTCTAGTAGCAAAATATGAAAACTTAACAACTCTACATGAGTAAATTATAGAATGTAATTGTTGTGCTTTATACCTTACTAATTGGATAAGCAACAGGGAAGAATAACCAGAGAAGAAGCTGAACAAGGGGTGCTATAGTGGATCTAACTGTCAATCCATAGCGAGTATAGATTGATCGAGGAATTATCTGCAAATGTAAAACCGACCAACCTAGTTAGAGGACAAGATCCGAGCAAATTCCATAACTAACAAGCTGAAAGGTTAAGTTGATGAATATAATAGACTAACTCTCCAAACATGAGAATCATTTTAACAGATACCAGTATTACTGCCCACGATGGTACAAGCTTGTCCAAGAATATAGGAAGAGACTACAACGAAAAAGGAGAAAAGTAATATATTGGAGAAAAGTAATAAATAAGCCGATAGGGGTAATAAAATGATAACTATTGCCAAATAAGTATTGGTAAACAAACCTCCATTGCTAAGGAGTCGCCGATCAAGAGTGTGCAAAGCAATAGATGTTGGTTTTTTTACCACGGGAAGTATTTTAGCTGTAAAAGAAAGGAAGAATACTTTAAAAGGCCGATCAAAGCAGACATAGGTACAACTCAAACTGTGCACAACACTGTTTCTCTTCTAACTTATCCCACTATAAGCCCTATTCTAATATGGGTGGTTATTGATACAATTGTAGACCCATGATGCGTAAAGTGGCTTAAATTTTATAATTGTGCATTCCAGGTATAAGAAGAATCATGTACCTTTTTCTCTTACTCTTTCAACTATTCAAATACCTTTGCTTGGGTACATAATCAATGCATCATTCCTTTACTGTAAGTTTAACTCCACTATTTACTTTGCAATAAACAACATCAAAGAATTTCTAGAGAGTTTATTCAGTTTCAAAGGAAAAATTCACTCTCTTTTACTTACTCGTGATTTATAGACATCTTGCCGATGTCAACATTCAACCTTTTCCAGAATTCCTTTGATATTTTGGGGTAGCCAATTCTATACATATATTTACCCAGCTGATACAAGTCAAATGGCCACCTTAATTTTTGAAGATATGATTGGACGTCATCATTTAAAGGCTCAATACTTGGTCACCCCGAGGGCACAAGAATATGCAAGGAAGACTCGTTTTGAGCAAAATCAAGCCCGTGGGTGGAAGATTTCTTGGAGCATCGAAGACTTGAGGACTCACGATTTTTGACAACTCTTAATGGGTCATGATTTGGTTATCTTCATTAAGGGTATTTTGGTCACTTCATTGGGTCTAAATGCAGTCCATGGCCAACCCTCCCTTTAAGGGCATTGTTGTTATTTTGCCTTGTCTTGTAATAGAATATAAATAGAATATTTTAGTTCTTTTTCTATTTAGATGTTCATTGATGTAAGACTTGAAGCATGAAACACCTTTAGTTGTAGGGCTTGGAATAGCCACCACACCTAAATAAGGGCAACAAGTGTGGATATCACTTGTGTTGCAATGTTGGCTTAAGACGTTGGTGTTTAGAGGAGGTAAAGTTCCTCTTGTGTTAATGTAGGAGTTAGGTTAACCATTGTGTGTAGTGTTAAGGGTCCAAGATTACCATATTCTTGGATTCTTAAGATTATACCAACCAAGGTCTAACTATTTATCCATTTTGTTTATGTTGTAATCGTTTGTTTGTGTTCTTATAATTCAAATCCGTAACTTGTTGTTGTTGTTTCATTGTTTTTGTTCTTCATTTTGTTGTTGTTAGCTATTTTTAGGTGATAAACACATCAATACATTGTGTTCTTGTTGTTGTTTGTTGAATTCAAGTGTGTTCTTCAAAAGGATCCTCGAATCTTTGATCTTGTGGACTGATTTTGAAGTGTGTTTCGTGTTGTCCTTATAATTCTTATATCACCAGCTGAACGATTTAAAAGAAAAAGTCTGACTAGAGCATAGAATAAGCAAGAGGAAATAGAACTCCAAGAATTGAACATAAAGTAAAGTTTATAGCTTTACACCAAAGTTACAAAGTAGCAGCTAGATATTTAGCTAATCAACTACTGAAATAACATCGTTAAAGGGGTGGAGGCCAAATTTTCATCATCTTCAGTGTATACAAAACAAAGAGAATTTTTAACCTTGTATATACATATACAATATGAATTTTTGACAAAGGGGGCCCAACTGACCCCTTCTACCTGCACAATATAGGGGTACATACACTCAATCCTCCCAGACCCCACTTGTGGCTTGTAGAATTACACTTGGTATGTTGTTGTTGGTCCGAATGACCCCCTTTTGCCTCTCTAACTATACATCTGGCTCTACTAATGAATAGGAAAGTTACAACTTTACACCAAAGTTACAAAGGCTGCAGGTAGATATTAGCCAATCCAAACTACTGACTAGTATTAGTGGAAGTTGGATATTCATGAAGGGTATTCATCATCTACAATATACACATAAAACAGTTTTTAACCTTATAAAATGACATATGAATTTTTGCCAATGCACAACCTCTACTTAACTCTGCCCCTAGCTCTACTAATGAAGTAAACGGCAAGAATAATGTATAAGACATATAACTTCCATGAAAAACAAGCAAACAAACAAGAAAAATCTAAACCAACAAACTTTAGCACTTCTTAATAAACCCAAAAAAAACTACTGATCAACATTAGAAGAAGCTGAATTTTTACCAAGACGTTTATTGTCTACAAAATACACATAATTTTTTTTTAAGCTTGTATCCAAACAACCAGAATAAATATAACCATTACAAACAACCAAACAAGAAATACTGTCAGCATGTTTGACCTACCAGAAGAAATGGAGGAACAAACAAAGGACAAGTCAAAAGCACATTAAAAATATAGATTAGGATAGCAGTTGATAATACCGTGTCATTCAAAGGTTGACCACAAGTTGCAAGTGAATAAAACCACTCATTCAAATCCACAACACAAGAGCCAAACATTAAAAATTCAGGCAGCACATCTTTGAGAAATGAAAGATCTGTGGGTCGAAGCTTTCTTTCCTACATGTGCCATTGATGAATCCCAACTTGTTTCTTCCAAGTATGGCAATTCTCATTGATTCAATCCACACAACAGTTTTTAGGTCTCGCTAAGTGAATAAAAATCAGCATAACTCCAGACAGATGTGATGCATTCAGATACAATTGATGATTATGACTCAATTTCTTGGGCAATTCATTATCTATTACCACCACCAGTGTTACTCCTACTAGCTTTCTTAATTTTTCTTCTCAATTATCTTAACTTAGACCATATCAATAGTCAATAGCTCTTATACCATGATGTAAAAGAGGATCAATAGAAAGAGGAGAAATGAGGATAATCTCCAAGGTGAACCAAGTCGTGATCCAATGGTTGATGATCAATATGGTGAGTCTATTTGATTGAAATCGGATGAAGAGAAAGAGGAAAAAGAGAATGAATATTTGAGAAATGAGGAAAAAAGATAAACAACGACAATGAATATCTGAGAAATATTTGGGAAAAAAAGAGAAATAAGAAAACTCTAAATAGAGGTTAAAGACAAATAAATTTAAAAAATAAAAAAAAATGAAGACATAGATAATGGTTGATAAAAATGAAAAAGAAAAAAAATAAAGGTTGAGACAAATAAATTAAAACATGAAAATAAAGTTAAAGGAAAAAATAAAACTAAAAATAATAAAAAACAGAATAATAAATTTAAAGGAAAAAAAATAAAAAAGTGAAAAAAAAAGTAGAATTATAAAAGTAAAGGAAAAACAAAAATGTGAAAATAATAAAAAATAAAATTTGAGAGATAAATGAGTATGGAAAGTTTGAAAATATATTTGAGGTGTGGAGGGACAAAATGATACTTTTAGTATATTAAAAAGTAAGGAAGTCTATTCTTATTTAGGGTCAAATATCTAACACTACCCATATTTGGATCTATAGCATGCAATTTCCTATGCATCATTAGTTTGGACCTACATAATGAGTTGGAGAACATCCACATTACCCAACTATTCGTTGACTCTGACAGCTAACTTTTATCCTTTAGCCCCAACGGCACCAACTCTACCTAGTTGTATCAAGGAAGAAATTTGTCCGAATTCATTTGTTAGCCTACTGTCCAGTCCTCTTGGGCATCATGCGAGGATAGTATGGTGTTTCATTCTTACTAAAATTTCAATACTATCCTTGCATGATGTCCAGAGGACTAGACTACTAGTGTGTTTGCAAATGAACTCGACCAATAGTATGGTCTTCCTTGATACAATCAGATATAGTCAATGGATTTGGCTTTAGACGAAAGAAGAGAAAAGAGGGCAAGAAGTTGTACTTGAAAATTTCTAGCTTTCAAGTTGTGTCACAGAAAGCAACTAAAGGGTGAAAAATTAAAGAAGAAAAGAAGGGTTTTTATAGTTAGTATGATATGCTTTTACAAAGATAATATTTGGAAATTTTATAAATAACATTCTATATACATTGATTTACATTAGATTTTTCTCGTAAGTCAAAGTTGTATTTATCAATCTTAAAAACCTACCAAAAACATAATATTCTTATAAAATAATCAACATAACAAAAAGGCAAGTGAATTATTCTTATTATTAATTCATTTTGTCCAGTCAACCCATATTGCATAAAAAATTCTGCAAGATGATATGACTAGTAAGTATTAGATTTACAAGATTACAAAGAAATAATTTTTTTTAAGGAACAAATTATAAGTGAGAAAATGATTAGAACAACATAAATAACAATCCATTTTAATCTTGTTTTTTGATGTAACTGAAAATCAAGTCGTTTGGAAGTCAAGTAAAAATTGACATTTATTATGACTTTTAGAAAGATCCACAATTAGCGTCCATTAAATTATATTTAAGTCATTATCTATTAAATTAACATTACGTGACAGAAAAATGAAAAAAAATTTATGATTTTTTTTATTTTTAAGTATCAAAAACAGTTGTATTTTTTTTTTTAAATATGCGAATTGGGTAGACTGAAAACATATTTTTTTTTCGTATGTATGACACGACCCGAACTGAGGCCCAGATCGACACGGGCATTTCAAACCTTGAAGGCCCGAGAGCTAACTTGCAATCATACATGCCATTCATATATTTATAAGGAAGCGCGGAAAAGATAACAAAACGGAAACATGGTCATCTGATTATATTAATAAAACAACACGACATAATTTCAACAAGTCTCAAATCCATCTAACACCTGTCTGTGAAATGTCTACTAACTGAAGCAAAATAATATCTGTTTGAAGATCGGGACAAGGGCCCCGGTCGGACCATAAACCAAAACCAAATGAGATTAACATAAGTGAACAAGATGCCTTCCGAAGTAAGGGAGGCTCACCAACTTTGAATGTCCGACAACAATCTACTATTTAGCAAGACCGCTAGAGTGGGCCTCAGAACCTGAAACATAGAAGGTCAATACAGATGTAGTGGTACGTAGAGTAATCCAAAATAACATACTTTTATATAACGTAAGTTAGAGCAATTTATGAAATATTTTACATACAATATATGAAAATGCATGGGCATACTTAAAAGAATTTAAAACATTTCTTGAAACAATGACTTACTGTTTATCTTACTTTTGAGCTAGGTGGTACACCCTACAACTCTACAATCCCATGGGCTATAAGGAATCCACCCTTAACTAGGCGGTCAAGCCCCTAGCCCAAGTTTAGAGTCTCTATCTCTAATATGCTAAGGGGCACAAAGCCAGCGTTTGGTCCCTCTTGGGGACATAATAAACCCGCATCGACAAAACACGATTTCCCACAATGAGCCTTTCCACTCAAATGCATTCTTCGGATAACCACCTAACTCTCTTTAAATCCATTTTTAACTCTTTAAGACATCCATTCTTTGAAATCAAAATTTGAAAATCTTACTATGTTATGACATTCATTTGTTTGGCATCGTCATACCAAAACTTGCAAGTCATATCTCTAAGCCATAAAATATCATGTTACAGTACTTTCATTCAAAAAAATGTTTAGACCACCAAGTCATTCAAATAGTACAGGAGGATTTGTATATTGAATTAAATGAAACTTATACAAAGACTCTCTCTTTCAACTCTTAAAACATGTGGTGGTCCATTACTTGTAGCAAAGCATGCAACTCTTTAAATCATCACTTTTCATCTATATTAACAAGAAACACCCTCTCTTAAGTTCATAACCAAAACCAAGTCTTAAACTATTGGAAATATATTTGTATTCAAGCTTCTCAATATGCAATTGATATGCAATTGAATAATTCATGACCTATTAAAACAAGAGGCTTTATACCAAGAGAGGGATTATAAGTGTTTGTGCTCTCAATTCAACATTCAAACTCAAAAAGCATACATACTTATATACCAGTACAAATCAAATTTAGGGAAAGGCCTCAAGACTAAAACATTATCTCATTGAAAGAGTTCACAAAGCATACTTTTTAATTTAATTCAAAACCCTTCATAAATACATGATTTCTCAACGTTCAAAACATTATAAAAATGATTTCATCATACCAATGTAGTTTAGAAAAACCCACATACCTTAATGGTGAAGAATTTCCGAAAAAATTAAACCTTTAAGCTTGATTGCCCAAACCCTAAGTTGTTTTTCTCCTCTTGTATTTTAGATGATTAACTAATGATTAACTAGGGTTAAAATATGTTTTAGGGACTTAAATACGTGTTACTATGTTTAGGGATGGTTATTGGGTGACAAAAGACAATGTTGCCCTTGAAATACTCAAAAAATAGAGTTTCTGCATCACTTAGCCATAGGGTTTCCAGCTCCATATCCATGGAAAACATTAAAATTTGCGGCACCAAGTCCATGGAAAACATTAGGCTTTGCATCACCAACCTTATTTCCAACCTTTTCCAGTGAGTGTTGGTGATGGTAAGGCGATGTCAAGCCATCGCCTAAGTTATAGTTTACGCGCCTACTTAGTTTTGCGGTCCTTATACACCCCCAACACCCCCCAAAATGTCAATACATGATCTACCATCACTACTGTGGTCCTAAAGATCATTTTAGAAGCATCAAATAAGTGTTACGACTATAGGGTGTCACAATCATACAACCTGTACGGTGCCTTATTCAAACACTCATAACCTCTTACTCCGGACTCAGATTGATGAATGGTCGGAGGCATTGGAAAGAAGACTCGAATGTAATTAACTTGATATATAGTAGGCCACATAAATCTTTATATACTATGAGTAACAGTCACTGGAAGTTGACCCATGCAAAATTATCAACTAAAAATCAACCGATAGGAAAAGTTTTCAACTCGACTTTGTGTTAGGGGATTTTTGTGACCTAAATTCATATTCAAAGGTATTCAAATACTATAAGATTGATAATAACACATATATTAACAAGGATTCATTGGGTTCTGGTCTATATGTGTAGGAACGACGGTTTAAATTCTAGCCCAAAGGTGCGGGTGTTACATTATCTCCCCCTTGGGATCATTCATCCTCGAATGATGGATAGTGACTTGTTCAAGCTCTAAAAGTGTGAAATAATGAAAGTAACCTTGCAATGAACATTTCTCCTCAACAATATATGCAAAGACATCAAAAGAGCTTCATGATAACCCCTATTAAAATGTGTAAGCACGAAGCATGAGATATAAGAATTGACATAGAGATGACCTTGCACATGATATCTTAGGATCATAATCATCACGTCATATGATGTGAGTTTATTTGGTGACCATAGGTCTTGATTTGCATCGGTACAACTATGAAATGAGATTTTGCAGGAGACAGGAATACAAACATTCTCTACTTTACAAGATACAAAGAATAGATGTTACACCTAGAAACACTACTTATCTATGGCCCAAACAAAAAATGACATACTTCATTATTTCCAACTTACAATTATCCCATAACACATCAAACCACAAGAGTTTGAATCCCACCACGTAATACTCCTATGTTGAAGCCTAACTCAGAGAAAAGAGGAGCTAGCTTAAGCTATGGGACCTCATACCCTACATCTCTTTAAGGATATTACTTCACCTTATCATTACCATCAAACACCCTCGGGTCTTAATTCAGGGAGTACTAACCACATAGTACTTTGGTTTGAGTTTTCATCAATCATAATATTCAAGCCTGTCATTACTACACCCACTTCATGGATCTCCCTACTAGGACCGGCAAATTCTATCACTATTACCAAGATGTTTTTCCACATATCTCGTCTCTAACTATTTCACTTAACGAAAGTTCATCTCCTTCTTTTCCCCTTCACCTATAACCTTAGCTCAAGAAATTACATCAAAATTTTCACATTGAAGAACATCTACTTCCTTACCTAAGACATTACTAAACTTTCACAACCACCATCACACTAATATACGGAGGGTCATTAAGGAACCCGAGCATAAGCATCATGAATAGGAGTAACACTATTAGACTATAACTTATACTTATTACACTACTCAAGGAGGGATATGAGGTAAAGATATGATATAATCACGAAGTGCTTTATATATCAAGAATCTTGATCATAAGTAGAGAGACACTCTTTCATAAACACAACATAGCATGAGTCCTTAGGATAAACCATATCGAGAAACATAAGTGCTTACATCATGAGTCGTATAACATAAGTTTAGGATTCATGAAGTCAACAATTGAGACAAGGACATCTACTCGAAGCTATCGCTTCTCATTTTCAGATCTGCAAAAGTCATGAGTTCGTACAACTTTATCTTTTTGGGTAATTCCGACATAAGATGAATCAGCAACATATAGAAAGCATATTTTATTAGAACCAAACATTTTGTGAGACATGAATTTTTATCGATCATGAGCAACATATCATAAAGCTTAAATATCTGGAATATTAAATTACCGAGGGACATTAATGCTTCTAGTTTGGAGGTCAGAACATGACATGAGTTACATAGAGATCTCAAACCTTAGATATAGGCAAGACTTGAATACATAATACTTTGGTAGAATGACCTCTTAAATTGGAGTAGGAGGGGCTTGCTTTCATAGGAATTGATTTTATCATGATTCTTACTTGAAACTTGACACCACAAGAAAATACGGGAACTATTTAATTCATCATCTCCCCCTTAGATCAAAGTCACAATCCTAAACTTAAGGACGTATCTTCTCATTAAATCTTGCAAGAACAACACTTAACACAATGGGGTATCACCATACACATAAATGCTAAACGTCCCCTTTTTAACTATACTCGAAAGGCATTGCTTTCCAAGAACATTACTCTTAATTTTCACCATCCTCTATAGCAATCAACCTACAACTCCCAGTCTCATGAGCATACCCATCCTCATGCCTTATCACATAAAAATCCACTCTCCACTACTTAACATTCTAACATTAGACCGTTAATCACATAACTTACATCATAATAAAATCTTTAAGACTATACCAAAGGAACATACTGCCTACTTATAGTTCCTCCATTCATCTCTAAAGAACATCACACAATAACTCCTTAGTCTTCTCCATACTACGAGAGTCGAGAATGAAATCTAGGTACACATGACACTCGTACACATCACACTTTATCTAACAATATACTACCTCCGGGTTAAACTTATTCTTATATAATCACGCTCTTATACACTTAATGACTCAACCACAATTCATCATTTTAACACTAGTCCTCATGTACATAAATATCATAATTATCCACTCCTTTTTTCACAAGTTGACAACCTAAGCTATTTCACACCCTATATTAAGCCTACTAATTCATTCCCATAAAACATACATCACTAATCTTAAACTACTATCCTTTTTACCACTACCCACATCTCAAGTTTAAGCCTATAGTCTACAATCAGGGTCGGATCTACATGGAGCCTAGAGGGTTCATTCGAACCCCCTCAGCAAAAAAACTACACTGTGCATATAGGATCAAATTATTGTTTTAGGTATGAATAACTAGCACTGCACCTCCTAAACAAAGTATAGTCTGCAACTCAATGGTAAAAGGGCTCAAATTCTATAACTTTTATTGCTTATTTACTATTTGAAAATATTGTGAGAGTGAATATTACTTACATTTCTTTAAAAATACATACCTAGATTTTACATCTTCACCTGTAATTGTTATTAATGTTTTTTATTTTATTCTTTTTAATATTTTATTTATAATTTTCAAAATTATCATATTTTATTATTTTATTGTTTAAAAGTGTTTTACTTTTATTCATGCAGTGATATTTTAGTTGTAATACTAATCGCTTATTGATTATTTTTTTAGAGAGGTAAATTGCATGGTCATATATTTTAAGAAGTTGTGATTCTTTTATTGTTTGAATATTAAGATGCTAGAGTTAATTTGTTTCTCATACTAGCTTTTGTATCGTTGCATTTAGAAGTTTTATTTTCCATGACCTTTTAACCAATTAATGTGTTTTTTTAGTAATATTTTGTTTTATTAAATTGTATTACTATATTATTAATTAAAAAATTTAAAATACATGAAGCTTAAGCCCCATGCCTCGAGGCTTTCGGCTCACCCCCTGCTAAGTAAAATGCAATGTCTCCTACACCACCGCATTTTAAAACACTGATTTAAAGTATTCAATTATTTAATTTCTATTACAATGATTTGATGTCAATAAATAATGGTGGTATATATATATATATATTATATACCCGTTTTCAGTTTTGCCTTCCTATGAAAATGATTGCCAGCTTAGGTACCATATAACCTAGACAAGGCATGTAATAAACTTTTCATTTAGTAAAAGTAGTTTTTTTTAAACAGAAAAAATTTTTTGATGTGAATAATATAATATTTCTAGACAGATTAAAGATATAAGGAATTCATTTTTGATTTAAATAAAAGCAATTGATATTACTTGTAATTATGTACAAAATTCTGTTTTTTTTTTTCACTTTTTGATAATGTTGCATGAACTAAAAGTTTCATATTTACATATGATGATTGTACTATTATGTATGAGTTAAAATTAAATGTTAATCTCCAAATTAGTTACTCTCTTTAACTAATTTTATCCAACAAATTTTAGGGCACATAGTAAATGAGAGGTGTGAATGGAAAATGGAGAAAATCAAGTGGAAGAGAAAATTGAGATTACACCAATATGAAAAGTGTACTCAAAAATAGGAAAGCTTACTAAATTCTCCCACATTGGTCGGAGAAAGAAGCTTTAAAGTGTTTATATTGTGAAACACACTCCCACATGGATAAGTGGATAAGTGAGGCAAGGAATAAGATATACCTCGCGCCGTCGTCGTTGTCGGTCACTCGGCTTCGACTTCGGCATTGGAAAATTAGATCTATCTTTTTGGACATTTTATTTGATGATCCGGATTTACCAAAATTCAAAAGTAGTGTTGTTTCAGAAGGATGCAAACCTTCAGCAAAAGGACACACTGATTCATGGAGAGAGATGACTGTTCAAGAAAAGATGCAATCTTTGGATGAACAAACATGAATTTACAGAACATGTGTAACCTTTGACGTGAACCATTGCCTCTTTTCAGAAGAGGAGAAGAGGCATGTTATGGCTATAAAAACTTATTTTCTTCCACAGGTTTTGATACGAGAAATTTCAGAATAAAAAAAATACTTTTTTCTCTTCAAAAATTTTGTGTGATCATTCAAACTGTTGAGTGCGTTCGACGAGTCCAAATATTTGAGGTACCGCTATATTTGGATTGAAGGCCATTTTATCCTGGGAAGAAAATTCTGCAACCTCGGGTACAGTGAGGAGAATTATTTCCTTAAGGAAAGTCCATGAATTCGGACGACTTAGCCTTATTCATTTTTGTTTCATCTATTTTCTGAAAAAATAAAACACACCTCTTGGAAAGGTCATTTTGGTCTTGTGTTGAGGGTATTTGATATACTTCATAGTGTTCTTATTTATACTTGAACTCTAGTTGAAGTTGTTGTTTTGCATATATAGATTCTGCGTACCCATAGAAGAAAATAACAATCTTAAGGAAATAAGTTTCAGAATCTGTATAGCTTGTTTTTGGAGATTAAAGTTTTAATTTTCTACTCCGCCTGAACTTAGCTAGTGATTTGAAGTCATAAAAACTTCATTACATGTTAAAGATCATTCGGTTGACAATTGGAAGTCATAAAAACTTCATTGTCAACTAGAAAGAAGAAGAAAAGTTTAAAGTTGCTTAACTTTATAAGTAGTATTCTGAAAATACTAAGTATTTTTTGTCTTTTGGTGACAGAAAAAATGACAAGCGATAGTCAATTGCAAGATGCGGCAACATTGGTGGGGGCAAGTAATATTTCCACATCAAGTCGCACAAATGCTCCACCTACAATGGCACCGGCGGAGAAGCCTGGAAAATTTGCGGGCATTGACTTCAATGGCAGCAAAAGATTTTCCTTTACCTCACCACTTTCTGTCTACAATGGTTCACTAGCGAGGATGCTCCTAAGGTTCCCAAGGAAACCTCGGACGAAGAGCGTTTCATAGTTGTAGAAGCTTGGAAACATTAAGACTTCCTTTGTAGGAATTATATTCTGAGCGGTCTCCAAGACGACCTCTTCAATATTTACAGTGGAACTAATACATGGAAGGAATTGTGGGGGGCCACTTGAACAAAAATATAAAACAGAGGATGCGGGAATGAAGAAATTCCTTATTGCACGGTTCCTGGACTTTAAAATGATAGATAACAAATCGGTTGTCTCTCAAGTGCAGGAGTTGCAAGTCATCATACATGATCTCCTAGAAGAAATTATATCTTTAAAAAGTACCTTAGTTTAATAAATTAAAAAGGTTCTTAATACTCACATAAACTATTTTGTAGGTTTGATTGTGAATGATGCATTTCAAGTAGCAGCGATAGTTGAGAAGCTACCACCTTTGTGGAAAGACTCCAAAAACTAGAAAAATAAATGCAAAGAGATAATTTTTAAATATCTTATTGTCCGACTGCATATTGAAGAGGATAATAAGGCTACCGAGAGATGGTCAAAAGGGAATTCTACAATTAATAGAGCGCATATTGTAGAAGATGATCAAAATAATTCTAAGAAATGGAAGAAAGTTGAATAATGAAGCAGTCAACCCAGGAAGAAATTCAAGGGAAAATGTTTCAATTGTGGCAATATTGGCCACAAGTCCACGAATTGTCGTGCCCCAAAGAAAGGCAAGAAAAAGGATCAAGCAAATATGATTGAATCCAACAAAGAATGCGATGATTTGTGTGCTATGTTCTCAGAATGCAACTTGGTGAGGGAATCCTCGCGAATGGTAGATGGATTCTGGTGCCACCCACCATGTATGTGCCAATAAAGAGTTGTTTTCAACATTTTCTCCAGCTCAAGTAGAAGAAATGATCTATGGCTAAGTTCGCTACTGCTAAGGTGGAAGGAACAGGGAAAGTGTGCTTGAAAATGACTTCAGGAAAGGTCTTGACAATTAACAATGTCTTGTATGTTCCAGAATTATGTAGGAACTTAATTTATGTTTCACTTCTAGATAAGAACGGATTCAAATCTGTAAACGTTTCTCAAAAAATTGTAATTAGCAAAGGAGAAATGTATGTAGGAAAAGGCTATCTCACCGAGGACCTTTATAAGATGAATGTAATGATTGTAGAAATAAATAAAAGTTCAAATTCTTCTTATTTTATTGAGTCTTATTAGTTTTGGCATGAATGTTTAGGCCATGTTAATTATAAAACGTTAGGAAAATTGATTAACTTAGAAGTTTTGTCAAAATTTGAGTGCAATAAATCAAAGTGTCAAACGTATGTAGAATCAAAGTATGCAAAACATCCTTATAAGTTTGGTGAAAGGAATTCTAATCCTTTAGACTTAGTACACACTGACATTTGTGATATGAAGTCAACAGCATCACGTGGTGGGAAAAAGTATTTCATAACTTTTATTGACAATTGCACTAGATATTATTATGTCTATTTTCTAAATAGAAAGGATGAAGCAATAGAAGTGTTTAGGCAATATAAAACTAAAGTTGAAAATCAGTTAGATAAAAGATAAAAATTGATAGAAGTGATAGGGGCAGAGAATATGAATCTCCCTTCGCCAAAATATGTGTAGAGAATGGAATCTTCCATCAAACTAAAGGCCCATATTCACCTCAATCAAACAGAATTGTGGAAAGAAAAACCAAACTTTGAAGAAAATGATGAATGCCTTGCTTATAAATTTTGGTTTACCGCAAAACTTATGGGGGGAGGCTATCCTTACAACCAATCATATACTCAACAGAGTTCTCCATAGTAAGGCACAATCAATTCTTTATGAAAAATCGAAAGGAAGGAAACCCAACTTGAAATATTTCAAAGTGTGGGGGTGTCTAGCAAAGGTCCAAATATCTATGGCTAAAAGGGTTAAGATAGGACCTAAAACGGTGGACTGCGTGTTGATACGATATGCTAAAAGTAGTAAAGCATGTCGATTTTTGGTTCATAAATCCAAACATCGGGATATTAATGAAAATACCGTAATTGAATCAGACAATGCTGAATTCTTTAAAAATATTTACCCATACAAAATTTTACATGAACAGTCTAGTGGAGTATCTAAACGACCTCGAGATGAACCAAGTGAGAATGTACATAATGAAGAAAATCCAAGATGTAGTATACGTCAAAGAATGTCTACTTCATTTGGATCGGATTTTGTAACATTTCTCTTAGAAAATGAGCCTCAAACATTTAGGGAAGCGATGACATCTTCGGACTCATCCTTTTAGAAAGAGGCAGTCAATAGTGAGATTGATTCAATCTTTAGCAACCATACATGGGAATTAGTTGATCTTCCTCCCAGAAATAAACCTTTAGGTTCTAAATAGATTTTCAAAAGGAATATGAAAGTGGATGGCAATATTGACGAATACAAGGCAAGACTTGTAGTAAAGGGCTTCAAACAAAAAGAAGGCTTTGATTACTTTGATACATACTCGCCAGTAATAAGGATAACATTGATTCAAATGTTAATTGCCTTAGCAGAAGTATATGATCTCCAAATCCATCAAATAGATATGAAAACCTCTTTCCTAAATGGAGAATTGGAGGAAGAAATATACATGGAACAACCTAAGGTTTTTGTGGTTCCAGGAAAGGAAAACAAGGTGTGTAAACTTATCAAGTCATTATATGGACTAAAGTAAGCACCAAAACAATGGCATACGAAGTTTGACCAAACCATGTTGGCAAATGGATTCAAAAAAAATGAATGTGATAAATATTTTTATATTAAAGACACTCCAAATCACCAAGTCATTGTATGTTTATATGTGGATGATATGTTGATCATCAGTTGAGACATTTCTGACATAAAAGCAACAAAACGAATGCTCGAGAGTAAGTTTGATATGAACGACATTGGAGTTGTAGATGTAATCTTAGGTATTAGAATTCATCGAACTCCAAAATGGTTGGCATCGTCACAGTCTCATTATATCGAAAAGGTACTTAACAAGTTCAAGTATATGGAATTCAGTATTGCCAAGACTCCATTGGATGCGAGCTTTGCATTTCCAAAGAATGAAGGTAAAAGTGACTCGCAATTGGAGTACTCAAGAGTATTGGGATGTTTAATGCATATAATGAACTGTACATGACCAAACATAGCATGTACTATCAGTAAATTGAGTTGGTACACAATCAATGCCAACACAATTCACTGGATGGCAATGAAAATAGTTTGGGGTATCTTAAATACACTCAAGATTATGCTTTGCATTATAATAAATATCCTGCGGTACTTGAAAGATATAGTGATGTAGATTGGATCACCGGATCGAATGAAATAAAATCCACAAGTGGCTATGTATTTACTATCGGTGGAGGAGTAGTCTCTTGGAAATCATCCAAAAAGACCTGTATTGCTCGCCCTATAATGGAATCTGAATTTATCGCATTGGATAAAGTCGGTGAAGAAGCAGAATGGGTTCGGAATTTCTTAGAAGATATTCCTTATTGGCCCAAGCCAGTGGCACTAGTATGTATACACTATGATAGCCAAGCGGCAACAGGTAGGGAAGGGAGCATGATGTACTACTATAAATCTCGTCACATACGACGGAGACATAATAGCATTAGGGAACTTCTCTCTAGTAGAATTATCAATGTTGACTATGTAAAGTCAAAGGATAATATGTTGGATCCACCTACAAAATACCTATTTATAGAAGGAGTGGAAAGGAATCCAAGGGAATGGATTTAAGGCCCAGGACAAGTCAGCATGGCGGTAACTCTACTAGCAGACTGGAGATCCCAAGAGCTAGGTTCAAGGAGATCAAACAAAGTTATGTTTGACAGGTTCAACATTGTCAATTACCTAACCCATTCTCATGAAGTAGACAATGTATAGTAATCAAGGATAAGGCTTAAAGTGAAAAGTCTTTTAATGATTATCTAAATTTGGCAGATTCGACCAAATAGTTTAATCTATAGGATTGAATGTCCAGAAATCACCTATGTGAGGGTGAAGTGGAATCCTCTTCAAGGAGAATGTTAGTAAAGGCCTATTCTCTAAGCTCTCATAAAACCAAGACGTGTTCATGGCTGAAAAGAATAAAACCGTGAGAACCATAATCGATAAAAGGCTGGTTGTGTGATATGTGTTTTCTAGGTGTACATTAATGTGTTTTCTAGGTGTACATTAAATCTCGATGGTTCAAAGATATCAAATCTACCGATTGACCGAATGCATCCGATACATGTTCACTATAGAAAGTTCAAATGGAAACCCACTTATCCAAATGCAATCAGTCTTTGCTTGATGATCACATACTTGTTCGTAAATATTTTTCGAAAAATAGCCATTCCTCATTTATGTGAGGGATTGTTGGGTTCATAGTAAATGAGAGGTGTGAATGAAAAATTGAGAAAACCAAGTGGAAGAGAAAAATTGAGATCATACCAATATGGAAAGTGTACTCAAAAATAGAAAAACTTACTAAATTCTCCCACATTGGTGGGATAAAGAACCTTTAAAGTATTAATAATGTGAAACACACTCCCACATGGATAAGTGAGGCAAGGAATAAAAGATGCCTCGCGTCGTCATCGTCGTCGCTCGCTCGGTTCGACTTCAGATTTGGATTTGGATTTGTCAAATGATCGATCAATGAGATCTATCTTTTTGAACAAACTGTATTTGATGATTCGGATCTACCAAAATGAAACAGTATTCTCCATCTATGCATGCAATAGCAGATGCAATGCTTCAGAAATTTTGAACTGATGCTTTTGTAATTCTGAACAGAACTAATGCTTCAAAATAGCTGCACTATTTCGAACTGATGTGTTGTTTCAGAAGGATGCAATACTTCAGAAAAAGGACATACTGATTCATGGACAGAGATGACTGTTCAGGAAAAGATGTAATCTTTGGATGAACAGACATAAATTTATAGAGCATGTGTTACCTTTGACATGAATCATTGCCTCTTTTTAGAAGAGGCATGTTATGGCTATAAAAAATTGCTTTCTTCCACAGATTTTTATACGAGAAATTTCAGAATAAAAAATACTCTTTTTCTCTTCAAAAATTCTATGTGATCATTCAAACTGTTGAGTGCGTTCGACGAGTCCAAATATTTGAGGTACCGCTATATTTTGATAGAAGGCCATTTTATCTTGGTAGGAAAATTCCACAACCTCGGGTACAGTGAGGGGAATTATTTCCTTAAGGAAAGTCCGTGAATTCGGACGACTTGGCCTTATTCATTTCTGTTTCATCTATTTTTTGAGAAAATAAAATACACCTCTTGGAAAGGTCATTTTGATCTTGTGTTGAGGGTATTTGATATACTTCATTGTGTTGTTGTTTATACTTGAACTCTAGTTGAAGTTGTTGTTCTGTATATACAGATTCTGTGTACCTGTAGAAGGAAATAACACAAACAACCATTAGATATTTATTTATCTTACCGTGTAATCTTTCAGATACACAAATTTCCATATGCATTATGCTAGTACATCAGTTACCTATAATTTATTGAGATAACATAGAACCTTAGTCCTAAGCAAGAATCTTGTCCTCCATAATCGTGTGAAGCATAATGCAATAGACTTTCACTTTTCCCGTCACCATATGTTGAAAAAAAAGGTTTGTGTTATACATATTCAAGGTAATGACCAAATAGTTGAAACTTTCAACAAAGCACTGGCCAGGCCTGCATATGCAAGCAATCTATTCAAGTTAGGGTTAGTGACCCATCACTTAACTTGAAGGGGGCCTATTCGTCAATGGGGAATAACAAAGACATGATGAAAGGGGAGATGAGTGTTCCTAGATGGGCTGATTTAGCTGATGGAGAGGAGTAGGTTTCACCTCTTCCTTTGAATAGAAAATTCAGTTCAGAAGCTTCCATATTTGTGTCTAAAAGTGCACCGTAATGAAAAATGAGTCAGGGGCCTTAGCATCAGGACTTAGTCCAATTAACACTTATTTTAGTGATTTGAGCGAGAATTTTTTATGAGGAAGAGGAAGAAAATATGTTGGATATGTTCTTTGATAAAGTGGCTAGAGATGGAATCTCACCTAAACAACAAAAAAGTGGAAGAAATAAAAAGACACATGAGAGGCAACATAGCTGGGATGATAAAGTGCGGGGAGTATGTTCCAAGACACCTACCAATGCGACTGACAAAGCAAAATCCTACAACAACGTCAATAGCTTTAACAAAATTCAATAAATCCAAGAATAACTGATGAACTAGCAAATGTTGTTGGAAAGATTGGAAGATGAAGACAAGAGAAAATACTTCAGGTTACTTTAGACGGGCAATCTTTCTTTTTTAAATTTATGCATTTGTAGAAGGAAGTTTGAGTTTGATAACTCAAATTTCATCCTGGATTTTATATTTTGTACTGTTTAAGCATCATCATTTGTAATATCATCATAGGGTATGTTACATACTGTGTGATGATCATAAGATACCTAGTTCTCTGTAGTTCTTATTTTCTTCATGATTGTTGATTAATAGAGGTTCATTACCTCATTAGGATTGGTAAAGGAAGACCTAATTCCCCTTACTTATCCATGTTGAAGATTTTTATTATTAATAAAAGGCTTCTAGAAACACTGTGGTATAAATTAGCCCAAAAAATGGAAAAAAAGACTACACAGAGTAGTTCGTGACATTCATTTTGGTTAGGAGATTGATAGATTTGGTCTAATCAAATCTAGTGTAAATCAATGGATATACAATATTACTTATATGATTTTCAAATATTATCTTATCAAAACACGGCACACCAACGTACAAAAGCCTTTTTATGTTTAGGTAGGTTTTAAAGTTAGATAAGGTCTAAATTTTAAAAATTACCTTACACACTTTTTACCCTTTTAGACTCGATCTAACTGAAAAAACACTATCATTCATTCAATTCTGACCCAAGCTCATTTTATGATTAAGTAGAAGAGAGATTTTTTTTCCCATTTGGATTGGATTTGGAGGGCTAAAAGAATGGGTGACTTAATTTTATAAATCTAACAATAAAAAAAGACAGTAAAGGCTTAAATGGATGGCCTTTTGAAATTAGAAGATCACTTTCAGGATTTTTCTTTAAGTTAGTGAATATAGGCCAGTTATGAAAAAGGGTAAATATACACTATTTTTTTAATGATGGATATATCCCCTCGAAATTATGTTTTCCTTTACTAATTAACTCCTTGTACGTAATCCAATACTTCAAAACTTGCATCACTGCTTATTCCTATCATTTAGATCAGGAAATTGAAGCTACTATTTCGACCATGACAACATAATAAAAATATTTCCTTAGTCCATTTAACTAAAACAAAAATAACTTAAGTCTTTCATATCATTATTTTTAAGAATATAAGGAAAATATGATCAGAATTTTACTCCAACAACATTAAGGCTACCTAATGAGTTAGAGTACGTCCACACTACCCAATTCTTTGTTGCCTCTCGGAGAACAAACTTCTACCCACTATCTAGTCCTATTGGACAACCTACAAGGGTAATACTTCAACGTAAAAGTATAAAAACAACGGTAATGTTTTTATGTTTGTAGGTTGATGTTTAACCTGGTAGGTTGTAAAGTACAACTAGAAAGTGGGCTTGCAATAGAACTCCACCAAAGTCTTACTTGATACGACCAGATAGAGCTGATTATGTTGGCTATAAAGGAAATAAGCTTGTTGTTGGAGTCAATGAAGTGTTGGGTGGTGTGGACTCCAACAAAAAGAGAAAAGAGGAGCAAGAAGTTATGCTTGGAAATTCCTAACTCTCAAGGTGTTAGAAAAAGCAACTGAAGGGTGAAAAATTAAAGAACAAAAGAAGAATTTTTATAATTGATATGAGATGATTTTACAAGATAATATGTAAGAATCGTATAAATAACTTTATATAAACAATGATTTACATTAGATTTTGTCAAAAGTCAGAATTTGATCAAACTTATCAATCTTAACAACTTACCAAAAGCATAGTATTCTAAGTAAGAAATCAACATCACAAAAGGTAAAAGAATTATTGTTATTAATTAATTTTTTGACTAGTGAATGGCAATTCAATATAAAATCATGCAAGATGATATGAATAATAACGAAATCCTCAACACCCTCGCGAGGAGGGATCCAAACCAAGTGGAAACATCATTTTTTAGCCTTTTTTCTATTCCCTTTTTACCTTATATTTCCCAGTCAACTCTTTTTGTTTCTTTCAAAAAATGAATAATTTATATTTTCTTTATGTCTTTGTTGCCTCATGACTAATTCCACTTCTACCACCCCCTCCCCTGGCCCTACTTTTTTATTTTCCAAATATTACTTTATTTTATTAGAAACTTACAAATTTAAAATTTTGAATTCGCCTCTGCTAATGAGTAGATACCAAGCTTTTCACAAGACAAAACTGTGCAGCTTGGAAAGAAATTTTTTTTTTTTGGAATCTCTATGGTATGCTTAGTGGGAATATTTTATTAATATTAAAAAATCACATACAAACAACACAGAACAAAAGCGAAAGAAAAATCCAAAGAAATATCAAGCAACTCTCCTCAGCATTCATGACAATAGATTCATCCTTCAGGGCAGCAATTTGGGTGATTTCAGATAAGTGTTAATGGAGTTGTAACTGGTCCAAATAGTGAGGAACATTTCTCACGTTAAAAAATGGGAGTGAACTTATATTATATACATCATTTGTTAGACAATGAAGTATATGTACACTACCATTTTAACGAGGAGTATTTTCACTCTTCGTATAGTTGAGGGATATATTTTCCTCTTAACTAATTAACTTCTTGTGCTTAACCAAATACATCAAAACCTCCATCAATGATCTTTTATTTCTATCATTTCGAGGAAATTATAGGTATTATTTTGACCACGATGTAATAAAAATATTTTCATATCATATTTAACAATAAATAAATAACTTAACTCTTTCATATCTTTATCTTTCATTACATAAGATAATCTTATCATAATTTAACGCAAACATCATTAGTTTGGGCCTGCATAATGAGTTGGAGAACATCCACATTACCCAACTATTCATTGACTCCGATGACACACTTCTACCCTTTAACGCCAATGACACCAACTCTACCTGGTAGTATCAAGGAAGAAATTTATCCGAATTCATTTGTTAGCCTATTGTCTAGTCCTCCTGGACATCACGCGAGGATAATATGGCATTTCATTCCTGCTAAAATTTCAATACTATCCTCGCATGTTGTCCAGAGGACTAGTAGGTTTGCAAATGAGCTCGAGCAATGGTATGGTCTTCCTTGATACAACCAGATAGAGTAGATGAGTTTGGCTTTAAGGGAAAGAAGAGAAAAGAGAGCAAGAAGTTGTATTTGAAAATTTCTAGCTTTCAAGTTGTGTCACAGAAAGCAATAGAAGGGTGAAAAATTAAAGAACAAAAGAAGGGTTTTTATAGTTGGTTTGAGATGCTTTTACAAGATAATATTTGGAAATCTTATAAATAACATTCTATATACATTGATTTACATTAGATTTTCTAAAAAATCAAAATTAGACCAAATTTATCAATCTTAGCAACCTACCAAACACATAATATTCTTAATTAAAAAATCAATATAAAAAAGGTAAATGAATTATTATTACTAATTCATTATTTGTCCAGTCAACCCAAATTGCATAAAAAATCCCGCAAGATGATTTGATTAATAAGTATTGAATTTAAAAGATTATCAAAAAAGAAATTTCTTTAAGGAACAAATTATAAGAGAGAAAATGGTCAGAACCACATAAATGACAATCTATTTTAATCTTGTCTGATTTTGTAACTGAAAGTCAAGTCATTTGAAATTCAAGTAAAAATTGACATTTATTATGACTTTACGAAAGATCCTGTCATGACCCGAACAAACGCCCCGGAACAGATGAGCATCCCGAACCATAAAGGCTCGGGAGCCCTTCTCTAACTGGCAATCATATACACAATTCATATATTGTAAGGAAATGTGGAAAATAAATGGAAACATGGTCATTTTAATATCTCAACTGAGTAATGCGGACATAAGTTCAATAAAACTCAAACCATCTAATACACGTTTGTGAAATCTCTACTACGAAAACAACAATCTGTTTGAAACCAGGACAAGGCCCCCGGTCGGATCATGAACTAAAAACAATGAGAGCAACATAACTAAACAAGATGCTTTCCAAAGTAAGGGAGGCTCACCAACTCTGAATGTCTGGCAACAATCTACTATTTAGCAGGATCGCTAGACTGGGCCTCAAAACTAGAAATATAGGGGGTTAATACAAAATGTACTGGTATGTGAAACAACCTAATATAACATGTTTTTATATATCATAATAAGGGAATTTTATAAAACAATAAACATAATGCATAAGTGAAAACACATGGGCATACTGAAATGAATTTCAACAACTCTTGGAAATCATGACTCACTTTCTATTTTCTCTGAGCTAGTTGGTACACCCTACAATTCTGATTATCCCATGAGTTATATGGGATCTACCCTTGACTCGACGGCCAAGCTCCCTACCTAAATTTTCCTCAAGGGTTGAAGTATCGATATGAGAGACACGCCAGTCTACAAAGAAAAGTGCCATGATTCTCAATCATAATAATATATCATGGTAGGGTACAAAACCCCAAAGCATGGCGCCTAATCATAGTACAAAGTTGGGATGACATAAATCAAGGCACACAAGACCACACAACATGGTGCCAAAATCTCGAGTCGGCAAATCATGATTTCCAACATTGAGTCTTTCAACTCGTGCTTTCTTCGGGTAACTATCGAACTCTCTTAAGCCTAACTTTTAGTTCCTTAAAAACATTATTCATATATGCAAAATATTCAACACTTGTTCTGTTAAGGGAATACTATCACCAGGTATCCTCATACCCCGACTTGCAAGTCATTCAAGTCATACCCCGACTTCTAAGTCAAAACTCTTCTTCATAAATATGATTGGGGATGTTTAAACATGATAAAATAGTAAATCTTATCCCTATGGTGTTTAGAGTAGTCCCACATACCTTATACTACTTAGTTCAAAGGATAGGATCCAAATCTTGATTTTGTTTCGTGGAAATCTTGAACTTAAACTATGGATTCTTGATCTTGGGAGGTAGGTTAGGGTTTTTTCTTGATAAATTTGAGTGAATTTAGGCATATTATGCACAAAAGACGTTTTAATTCACTATTTACATGACTTGGGTTTGTAGAGAAAAGATAAGACTGCCCCTCAGAATTAAATGTTTCAGCAGAAATACAAAATTTAAGGCTCACCGCTGAGCCCTATTGGTGCCACCGCTATAGGCACTGCTGAGCGGTGTAATCGCGGTGACCTACTATTTTAGAAAATCCCGATTTTGAGGCTTACCACTGAGCACTATTGGTTCCACCGCTATAGGCAGCACCGAGTGGTGTAATCGTGGCGACTTACTGCCTCACACGAAAAATGCTATAACTTTTCACTCGGGTATCGGATTAGGCAAAATTAAAATCGTTGGAAAGCTGACTCAATTATCTACAATTTGGTGTGCTCTTGATCTAAAAAATTTCATGTATATCAAAATTTATAAACGTTCAAAGTAGACCCTTGCTGAATAGAATACCAAACTCTAGACGAATCAAAGATTTTTAGCTCAACTTTGATCTCAGTAAATTCTACGAACATCTTTCACTTCGAGAGAACTTCATAAAATAGGATAAAAATCACGACACATGAATTAAAATATAAATTATGGCATTAGAGTTTGGACACATAGGAACGACGGTTCAATTTCTAGCTAAAAAATGTAGGTTGTCACATTATCACCCCATTGGGATCATTCGTCCCCGAATGACGGGTAGGATCTTATTGAAGCTCGAAAAGTATGAAGTAAGGAATGTAACCTCGGATTGAACATTTTCTTTTCCTTAAGAGAATATGCAAAGACATCAAAAGAGTTTCATGATAATCCCCTAGTGAATCGTATACGTACGAAGCGTGAGTTGATAAGGATTGACATACAGATGACCTTGCACATGATTCATGATCATCACAACATAAGATATGAGTTTATTTGGTGATAATAGGCCTAATTATATCGGTACAATCATGAAATGAGATTTCGCGGAAGATAGGAATTAGAAGAATTCTCTACCTTACAAGATACAATGAATAGACCTAAAACTTAGATACACTACTCAAACATGCCCCTAACAATAAATAACATACTTTATCATTTCCGACTTAAAATTCTCCTGAAAATCATCTAACCACTAGAGTTTGAGTCCCACTGTATAGTACTTCCATGTTGAAGCCTAACCTGAAGTTAAAAGGATGCTAACTTAAACTACGGAGTCTTAATTCAAGGAGTAATAACCACATGGCTCATTGGTTTGTGTTTTCATTAATCACAATACTCAAGCCTATCATTACTACACCCACTTAATGGCTCTCTCCACTAAGACCATCAAATTCAATCATTCTCACAAAGATTTTCACCATATATCTCCTTTCTAACTATTTCATGTAACGAAACTTCATCTCCTTCTTTGCCACTTCTCCTATAACCTTATCTAAAGAAATCACATCAAACTTTTCACACTCAAGAACATCTACTCCCCTACCTAAAACATTACTATGCTTCCACAACCACCATCCTTTTAACATACGGAGGGTCATTGAGGGACCCGAGCATAAGAATCATGAATGGGAGAAAATTGAGGAACTACCTTAATTCACCATCTCCCTCTTAGGTCAAAGTCATGTTCCTAGACTTGCGAACATATTCCCTTATCAAATAAATAACCACAACTCTCAACAAAATAAGGTATCACCATACACATAAACACTAAACTCCCTTTTTAAAATTATACTCTACAGGCATTACTTTTCAAGAACGCTACTCTTAATTTTTATCCTCTATAGCCATCAAGTTACAACTCATAGTCTTATGAGCATAGCCATCCTCACTCCTTATTACATAAAAATCCAATCCATTCCACTTAACATTCTAACGATAGACCGCCAACACATAAGTTACAACATAGTAAAATTTTGTAAAACTATCTCAAAGGCACATACCGTCTACCTATATTCCCTTAATTCAGATCTAAAGAACATCACACAACAACTCTTTAGTCTTTCCCATACTACAAAAATTCAAGAACAGGAACTAGGTGCACAAACACTTACACACATAAAACTTTATCTAATAACATGCTACTTGGGGGTTCAACTTATTCTCCTTTACCCAC
Source organism: Capsicum annuum (assembly GCF_002878395.1). Lineage (NCBI taxonomy): Eukaryota > Viridiplantae > Streptophyta > Magnoliopsida > Solanales > Solanaceae > Capsicum > Capsicum annuum. The sequence goes on along the minus strand of NW_025838784.1, from coordinate 32,495 downwards.
GCTCTTATCTACTTAATGACTCAACCGCAATTCATTGTTATAACACTAGTATCATGGATATATGTATATATAAATTATCACTATCCACTCCTTATTTCGGAAATTTCCAACCTAGGTTATTCCAAATATTGCATCAAGCCCACTAATTCCTTTCCAAAAGACACGCATTAACAATCTTAAACAACTATTTCCACTACTACACTCCACATCTTATTGTCTAAAGACACCAATAATGTAAAGCATGCCAAGTACATACCCATCACGGGAGAAAATCTATAATATACCCGTAACAATATCTGGCGAGGTCTCTGCATCTTGGAGGTTAGATAAGGTATATAATCAATTGTGACCACCACCGGTAGATGAAGTAGTACCCTTAGGAGGAGAAGTTGTGGATGCGGCTTGTGAGTTAGTTCCCCCTATATTCCCTCCAGCTGAGGGACAGTCCCTCTGAAAATAGCCCACTTAGCTGCATAAATAACATGTCCGAATCTCAGAATAACACTTCCCCAGATGATTTCTCCCACAATTACTACAACGAGGATGTGACCTAAAATGCTAAGTCACATTCTCTTAGGACTGGGTGCCATAATCTCCAGGCCTATCTCCTGACTGAAAATGCTATTCATCCGAAGGCCTGGGCTCAGGTGCACTTCCTGACGACTGAGCATTGCTCCGAAACTTCTTCTTAGAAAACTTATTTCCCCAATTACCACTTCGGTCCTGACTGTTATTTTGATCTGTGGACCCAACTCTCTTAGTTTCTCTTTCTTTTCCCTTACCTCAGCCAACCTCTTCTTTTGCTCTTCTACCTATTGCATATAAATGGACAACCTAGAGAAATCCATATCTTTATTCAGCATCGCTCCCTTGCATTCCAATACCAGATCATCTAAGAGATTGGATACAAACTTTTTCATGCGAGCTCTCATGTTACCCCCTAATTCTAAAGCATAATGGGATAGCTAGGTGAAATTTAATGTATAATTTTCTACCCTTATCTTTCCTTGCTTTAGATTTATAAATTCTTCAGCCTTTTCTTCCCTCAATTCCTGGGGAAACAAGCAATCTAGGAAGGCCTCTACAAACTCACCCCATATAGAAGGCTCAGCATCACTATCCTTTGAATCATCCTATTCATTATACCATTGATTGGTCAAATCCTTTAACTGATAGGCTGCTAACTCAACCCCCTCAACCTCATTCGCATGCATAACTTTAAATTTTTTCTCCAGTTTATCAATGAACCCTTGGGGTTCCTCCTCAACCTTTGTGCTAGTAAAGGTAGGTGGGTTTATCCTCATGAATTGACCAACCCATGTAAACTCATATGAACCAGACACAGAATCCACATCTTTAGATCGACGGGTCAGAGAGTCCACTAGCTGAGCAATCCTATGGATGGACTGTTGGAACTCAGCATTTGAAACTTCCCTATAAGGAGGCTGGGGATTTTTAACACCGGTACTTGGGAACCGAGGTGGACTATTCAGAATTGGAGAAACTCCCAGAGTAGCAATAAAATCTGGAGTACGAGCTCTATTATAGGTCCGCATTCCATGAGTAGGACAGACATCCTTAGCTTGTGCATTTTGTTCATTGGATCTATAGTGAGGCATGATAATTTTTCTGAAATATAGGAAATCATTAATTAGGGGACATTCATACGATATGGCATGAACCAAATCATGCAAAGAAGAGAGACATTTTTAAACGCCTTATAGCCTCCTACTTAAAAGTATAGCACGCTACACAACCATAAATAGGACTCTACCCGACATGATTTTGCAGACACCCTGGGACCATGAACCTCGCTATGATACCAAGTTCTTCATGAACCGGGCCGAGGCCCAGGATGGGATGAGCATCCCGAACCATAAAGACTTTAGATCCCTTCTCTAAATGGCAATCATATACACAATTCATATACAGTAAGGAAATGAAAAAAATAAATGGAAACATGGTCACTTTAATATATCAACTGAGTAATGCAGACATAAGTTCAATAAAACTAAAACCATCTAATACACATTTGCAAAATCTTTACTACAACTGAAAACAACAATCTGTTTGAAACGGGACAAGGCCCCCGTCTGGACCATGAACTAAAAACAATGAGATCGATATATGTAAACAAGATGCCTTCCGAAGTAAGGGAGGCTCAGCAACTCTTAATGTCTGGCAACGATCTACTGTTTAGTAGGACCACTAGATTGGGCCTCAGAACCTAAAATATAGGGGTTCAATACAAAATGTACTGGTATGTGAAACAACCCAAAATAACATGTTTTTCTATATCATAATGAGGGCATTTTATAAAACAATAAACATAATGCATAAGTAAAAACACACGGGCATACTGAAATGAATTTCAACAACTCTCGTAAATCATGACTCACTTTCTATTTTCTACTTATCTCGATTGTACACCCTACAATCTATCATCCCACGGGCTATATGGGATCCGCTCTTGACTCGGTGGCCAAGCTCCTAATCCATGTTTGTCGTAAGGGTGGTAGTATTGGTATGGGAGACACGCCAGTCCACAAAGTAGGGTGCCATAATTCCCAATCATAATAATATATCATGGTAGGGTACAAGACCACAAAGAATAACTCTTAATAGTAGTCCCAAGTTGAAATGAGATGAATCAAGGAATACAAGACCATACAACATGGTGCCAAAATTTTGAGTTGGCAAGCCATAATTTCAATCATTGAGTCTCTCGACTCGTGATTTCTTTGGGTAACCATCTAACTCTTTTGAGACCAACTTTTAGTTCTTTAAAACCATTCTTCATACATTCAAAACATTCAACACTTGTTTTGTTAATTGCATACTATCACCGGGCATCGTCATACCCCGACTTGCAAGTGATTCATGTCACACCATAACTTATATATAGCCCTTTTCACTTATCCTTATGTTAATGACCATCCATAGTTTTTTAACATCAAGTGAGAGAGATTCATGCAATAGATTTTCATTTGAGTTTACATCAAAGACACTCTTCTCTCTATAGTACAATCTTAAGGTGGCAATATCATATTTGCATTACTCAAAACCCATGGAAATTATTAATTTGACACAATGAACATTTATTATGCGAAAGACACCCTCTCAACATGTCATAATTTGTATCAATCCATGATCATTAAACAGATATTCACCCTTTTGTTTTCTTTAAGAAAGTTCATGTAATTCAAAGAATCCATAACACTTGAAACCAAAGACATCATAAAAGTAGAAGGAGTTTTTATCAATCATGCTCCCAATCAAACTCTTCATTACAAACGAAAATATACATATATATTTACAATTTAAATTTTGTGAAAAAGGTTCAAGACAACATATAATTTCACCATAACAATTCCATGATACTTTTCGAAACAATATCAAAACTCTTCTTTATAAACATGATTGGGGATGTTTAAACATGATAAAGTAGTAAATCTTATGCCCATGGTGTTTAGAGTAGTCCCATATACCTTAGACTACTTAGTTCGAAGAATAGGATCCGAATCTTGATTTTGTTTCTTGAAAATCTTGAACTTAAAGTATAGATTCTTGATCTTTGGAAGGAAGGTTAGGGTTTTGTTCTTGATAGATTTGAGTGAATTTGGGCATATTATGTCCAAAAGACATTTTAATTTACTGTTTACATGACTTGGGTTTATGGGGAAAAGAAAAGACTGCCCATTGGAATTAAAAGTTTTAGCAGAAATCCCAATTTTGAGGATCACCGCTGAGCACTATTGGTGCCACCGCTATAGGCACCGCCGAGCAGTGTAATCGCAGTCACCCACTATTTTGAAAAATCCCAACTTTGAGGTTTACTGCTGAGCGCTATTGGTTCCACCGCTATAGGCACCGCCGAGCGGTGTAATCACAGCAGTTTGCCGCCTTACATGAAAAATGCTATAACTTTTCACACGGATATTGGATTAAGACGAAATTGGTATCTTTGGAAAGATGACTCAATTATTTACAATTTGGTGGGTCTTGATATGAAAAATTCCAAGTATATCAAAATTTATACACGTTTAAAGTATACCTTTGTATAATCGAATACCAAACTTAGGATGAATCAAAGATTCTTAGCTCAACTTTGCTCTCAATAAATTCTACGAACATCTTTCAGTTTGAGAGAAATTCATAAACTAGGATAAAGATCATGACAAATGAATTAAATTATGAATCATGGGATTAAGTTTTGCACATATAGGAACGATGGTTCTTTTTCTAGCTCGAAAATGCGGGTTGTTATAGATCCACAATTGATGTCAAGAAATTATTGTTAGTCATTATCTATTAAATTAATATTACTTGATAGAAATATGAAAAATTGATTTTATGATTTTCTTTATTTTAGTATCAAACGCAGTTGTTTTTTAATAAATATACGGGTCGGGTGGATTGAAAATATGTGTGCGGTGGGACAGGTTAAAATCTTTGCAGGATAGAACCACAACCACACTGTTTGCCAGGTCTAGGTACATAACATCAACCTCTAAATGAAAATAGTGCTAGTAGCTAAGGAAAGGATTTTTCCAGCATGTGAAGAGGCTTATAACTATCAAGGTATAAAAGAAGTGTGATTAATATTCCTTTTCAATTATCTAAGTGAGTTGGCATAATAGTATTACTCTATTATATAAGCCAATAGTCATAGGACTATCACAACATCCAATTATTGTACCAAAGGCAGCCAAATATTTATAACACTGCTAGTGAACCAACAGTGTAGTTAATTATTGTACCAAATGTTAGTAATATTGTACTTCAAACCCAAACTTTTAATTAATGGAGAAATATCTATCTACCTATTCACTTTGATGATTCACTAATTCTTGTCTTTACTTTAAAAGAAAAGGGTTTCCACTACACCTTTTTGTTTTTCCCCTTCCTTCTCTTTTCTGTTCCTTATTAGTTTTCTTCCTTCTTCTTTTCTACGTCTCTTCTCTTATTTTATCCTTTTATTACTTTGTTTATTTTCTTTCTTGCTATTCCCTATTTTTTGTTTTTCTCCTTTTGTTGTTTTCTTTGTTTTCCTTCTTTCAATTTCTAAATTATTGTCTCGTTGTATGTATAATTTTGTACTTTATTTTTTTATTTAGGGATTTGAGAAATTGGGGTTTCAAGAAAGAGTGGTGGACTACGCATTAAAGTCTCCAAGGGAAGTTGATTGGAAGGATGGAGCTTTAGAAGTTTTCTATTAAGAGGTAAGAATGAACTTTCATATTCTTAAAAGAATTATAGATTTTTTTACTGCTTACTTCAAATTTTCTATGCATGCAACATACAACAACAATAACAGCAACAAACCCAGTTTATTTCATGGTTGTTTTTTTTTTACTTTTCTTAGATTGATTTTTGTATAAATTGCATGTTGAAGCCCAAGTGTAACACCCCAAATCTGGTACTCGGAATGCTACATGGTGCTTATGACCCTAAGGGATCAGAAGCCAACCCATGACTGATATCTGTACCTGTACACTGCATAATATACTTGTAGAATGCGGAAAACATGAATAATAGGCCATAAGATTAAACTAAATAGAATATCTGATAAATACTAACGTCCATATAGGGTAACAAATACCCAAAACAACTGAAAGTTGAATCTAAACTCTGAATTAAATCTGAAAGCCTCTAAATACTGTTTGACATAAGGAGTTGAAGGAATATGTCTCTAACTTACTCCGTCTAGCAAAACAGAACTGAAATAATGAATGAAATAAAATAATAGCATCCTCGAATGGATGAGGACTCACTGCAACACTGCGATTGGAATGCTACTGCTGATCTGGAACTCGTGTATCTGAACCTATGGTGTAACATAAAAGAAAGAACCATAGTGCAAATATGTCAGTACGACTGGGAGTACTGAGTATACGAGTGAGGTAGGCTAAATGCAAAAGGGTTTACATGCTTGAACAATGCTAACTGACTGACTGATATGAACTTAAGAGTACAAACATGCATGCATAGTAACTAAAATCGTGAATACATGATATTTGGATCTGCACGCTAATACATGGTTTACTGTTATCTCACATGACTGATACTAAAATTTTGATAACATGGATGACTGTGTCTAATAGTCCTGAATTTGATGGAACTACCTGAGTTCTGTACTGTAATTGAATTGACTGCAACTGATAGTCCTGGTATACTGAAATCTGAAGAACTATCTGAGTTCTTTTACTGAGACCGGGACTAAAACTGTAGGAGGTAGTTGCTTGACCGACATGCCCCAGTAACGCATATAGCTAGGTTAGGGCCGAATCTTTACCCCGACTGGAAGGGTGTCAATACCGCACCACTAGTAAGGACAGTTGTGAGTGACCCTTAGCTAGCAGGTACATGAATGAGAATGGTGGGAACCCTAAATTGACAGGTTAAGTCATCTCATCAAACCTAATTTGGTAGGTTAAGATGTCTCAACCTACGTTGGCTATGTAGTTTTGGAACACAAGAATGACTACTAAGAATGACACCCTAAACTGGCAGGTGAGTTTCCATCCTTGGGTTTACTCGGTGCTAACTTCTACTCCCATCTGAAGAGGGTGAACATGATTTAGCTGGATATACATGGACTGAGTAACGGACTTCTGTTGACTGACGGAATAGTACTACTATCTGAGAATTTATGACTGACTGAGTTCTATAGATCATGGCTTGACTGAGATTATCATGAAAAGATGATATGGATCTAGGCACACAACTATATTTTTCGGGTACTAGTAACCCTAGGACTCGATGGAAGGAAACTGACACACATAACTGACTTGATCATAAAATGGAGTCCACAATTCACCATATCATAAGTAGGGGATTTCACACTAAGCATAGTTCTCAACATCTTACGTATGGAAGGGAAATTCATAAACATGTGTATACTTGCATAGCTTCAATATTATTCTCAATCCACATCACAACAATGGCGCATATCAATCACGTGGAACATGTAAAATCATAAAACATAGAGCATGGACTTGTCATTTAAGAACTATTAAATCATGGGACACGAATCTTATCACCTTAAGCATTTTATCAAACACTTTGCATGCATTCTTTTAGCTTAGGTGTGTTTTCACGAATTTCCCCATTTTAAACCACATAAAGTTCATGGATTTCAACTAACGAACACATATACTTCATGAATACACCTTTAGATATCATCTTGAAACTTAAACAATAATAATAAACATGTACGTGGTTATATCACAACAAGAAAATCACAATATAATACTTAAAACATTGTTCTTGAGCTCTATGAATGAAATAGATCCGTAGATGAACACTACACATACCTTAGATAGAAGATCTTGATGATTGATGGAGAAATTTGCTTGAACTTGAGTCCCCAATTGAAAATCCAAATGTATTCTTGAGAGGATTTTGAGAGAAAGAGTATGTTTTGGTAAAATAAGGGCTTAATTCTATATTTATGGAATATATATAGGGGTGGAAAGATGACCCAAATACCCCTCTAGATGCGTCATTTAATTTCTGTGAAAATTTTCCAATTTGGGCCCCCGGAGAGACACGGAGAGATAACGTTGCTCCCTGTTTGTGACTTGAAAACTCACCACGACGCATCAGAAATTGACAAATGTCATTTTGGCTTACGGCGCGATGCACCACTATCTGAAATGACGCTGCTGAAACTTTCAATCACCACAACTTCTTCACCGGGTGTCTGTTTTAGGCAAATTTGTTATCGATGGAAAGCTTATTCAATTCTATACAATTTGGAGGGAATAAATCAGCAAAAATTCCACCTATAAACCAAGTTATTCTCATTCAAAGATGATCTATGTGAAATCATACACGTAAACTTGGTGGATTCAAAAGTTCATAGCTTGGATTACACTGAGTCTTATGGACATGCTTAACACATCATAAGCTCTATTATCAATAGGATACTCATACTAATTCATGTAATCCAATATGAATCACAGGATAGAAGGTTTCATGTGTAGGAACGACGATTCATTTTCAAGCTTAGAAATATATGGGGTATTACAATATCTCCCCTCGGGAAACATTTGTCCTCGAATGAGACATACTAAAATTAGGATAGATGATAAACTGGAGTACGTGCAAGACATACACTACTAGAACATGATCTCATGACGGACATGGCTGATAAGCTAAACATATAATACTGGACATGCATATCTAATGTATGAGTAACTGATTCATGAATGCATAAATGAGATTTCTGATAACTAAGTTCTCCCAATGAGAATGCATATTTGATGCATGATTATACACTAATTTTATAAATAAATGCATGACTGAATATGCAATGGTACTTGATACCGTATTTGTGATGAAACGTGAGCATGAACTGAATACCAAGTTGTATAGAATTCTGAACGGGAAACTGAATAAGCTTAAAGAGAACTGTTACCTTGAGCTATATCTGGATTGGCGGAGAAGAGGTGAGGACACTTGGTACGAATGTCTTCTTCTGCTTCCCAAGTAGCTCCCTCAACGGACTAATTTCGCCAAAGAACTTTGACTAGAGTGACTTCTTTGTTCCTCAGTCTACGAGTCTAGTAGTATAAAATTTCAACCAGAATTTCCTTATAGAAGAGACTGTTCTAACTATCAATGGTCTGAAGAGGGACTAGGACTGATGGATCACTTATAAACTTCTTGAGCAAAGAGACATAAAACACTAGATGAACTAATTCTAGATCTGAAGGCAATTCGAGATCATAAGCTACCTTGCATAAACGACTGAGAATCTTGAAGGGACCAACATATCGGGGACTGAGCTTTCCCTTCTTGCCGAGCCGCTTTACATCCTTCATGGGAGAGATCTTTAGATAGACATAGTCATCAATGTCGAACTCAAGATCCTTTCTACGAACATGAGCATATGACTTCTGTCGGCTCTGAGCAGCCCGAAGTCTTTCTCTGATTAACTAGACTTTCCCTAAGGCGTCGAATACTAAGTCAGGCCCTATGACTGAGGCCTCTCTAACTTTGAACCACCCGATTGGAGATCTGCACCTGCTACCATAGAGATCTTTGAATGGAGCCATTTTAATACTAGAATGATAGCTATTATTGCATGCAAACTCAATCAAAGGAAAGTGGTCATCCCAACTTCCATTGAAATTAATTGCACACACCCTTAGTATATCTTCAGGAGTCTTAATGGTCCTTTCTTCTTGACCATTTGTCTGAGGATGAAAAGCTTTACTGAGATGAACTTGGGTACCAAGACCCTTTTGGAATACTTTCCAGAAGTGAGAGGTAAACTGGGTACCTCTCTAAGATAATAGATAATGGAACACCGTGTAATCTGACCAACTCCCTAATATAGATTTTATCCTAATCCTCGGCTGAATAAGAGGCATGGACTGGAAAGAAATGGGCTAACTTGGTCATTCTATCTACAATGACCCAAACTGAATCATGCTAATGATGAGTTGTAGGAAAAACCATCATGAAGTCCATGTTCACTTCTTCCCACTTCTACATAAACACCGTATAAATAATGCCTCCAAATCTTCAAGGCAAATACTACGGCTGCTAATTCAAGGTCATGAGTAGGATAATTTCTCTCATAGGGTTTAAGCTGTCTGGAGGCATAGGCTATGACCTTACCATGCTGCATTAGGACATAACCTAAACCCACTCTTGATGTATCACAATAAACTAAGAACCCATATGAACCATCTAGAACATCTAAGACTGGAGCTGAGGTGAGTCGAGTCTTCAATTCCTGAAAACTCTTCTCGCAAGGATCTGATAACTGGAACTTGACTTTCTTCTAAGTCAATCTAGACATACGGGATGCAATGGATGAAAATCCTTTAATAAACCGTCTGTAATAGCCAGCCGAACCCAAGAAACTCCTGATATCTGACGGAGAAATAAGGCGAGTCCGGTTTCTTACTGCTTCAGTCTTTTGAGGATCTACTCTAATGCCATCACCGAAAATAATATGGCCAAGGAATGCTACTGATCTTAGACAAAACTCAGACTTACTGAATTTGACATATAGCTGGTGATCTCTGAGAGTCGGAAGAACAATTCTGAGATGGTATGAATGATAACGCTCTGTATGAGTATAGACCAGGATATCATTTATGAAGATGATGACAAACATGTCCAAGTACTGCTTGAACACGCAGTTCATCAAGTCCATTAAAGCGGCTAGGGCATAGGTAAGACCAAAGGACATAACTAAAAATTCAAAGTGACCATACCGTGTACAAAAAGCTGTCTTCGAGATGTCATATTCTCTAACTCTGAGCTGATGATATCTGGATCTGAGGTCTATCTTAGAGAAATAATTGGCACCCTAAAGTTGGTAAAACAATTCATCGATTCTGGGAAGAGGATACTTGTTCTTGACCGTAACCTTATTGAGTTGATGGTAATCAATGCATATTCTGAGTGAACCATCTTTCTTGTGCATGAATAACACTGGTGCGCCCCACGGGGAAATACTGGGTCTGATGAATCCCTTATCTAAGAGATCCTTCAACTATTCTTTCAGTTCCTTGAGTTCTGCTGGTGCCACTCTATAAGGTAGAATAAAGATAGGCTGAGTATCTGAAAGAAAATGAATACCGAAGTCTATTTCTCTTTCGAGAGGAATTCCTAGAACATCTTCAGGAAAGACATATGAATATTCATCCACTACTGGGGCTGATTCGAGACTTGGAGCCTCAGAACCAAAATCTCTAACATGAACTAAATGATAAATACATCTCTTAGATAACAATTTCCTTGCCCAAAGGTAGCAAACAAGTTGACCCCTGAAAGCGGATACCCTACCCTTCCACTCTAGGATGGGTTCATTCGGGAATTAAAATTGAACTATTCTACTTCTGTAGTCGACTGTGTCATAGTAGGAATGAATCCAATCCATGACATAAATGACATTAAAATCAGTCATCTCTAATTCGACTAAGTCTGCTAAAGTGACTTTCTGAAATATCATAACCCGGCAGTTCTTGTATACTTACCAGGCTATGATGGTTTTACCCACTTGGGTAGAGACTGAGAAAGGCTCGGCTAGAATTTGGGTACTGATTCCAAAATCAAATGCTATATAAGGAGTAGCAAAAGACAAGGAAGCTCCTTGATCTAGCAAAGCATAAACATGAACATGAATGATCTGTAATGTCTCAGTAACTACATCAAGAGAACTTTCCTGATCTTGTTGAGTCTGAATATCGTAGAGATGATTTGGGCATTGCCATCTAGTAGCACTGGAAGTGGCACCCTACTGATTTGGGCGATCGGACTGAGCTGAAGAGCAATTCTGTTGACCATGAGGACTTGGCTACGGACAGTCTCTAACTCTATATCCTGGTTTGCCCCAACAAAAAAAATGCCACTGCCTACTCTACACATAACCTGATGGTGCTTACCACAAGTCTGGCAAAAAGGATAGGTGCGGGTAATGCTAATACTGCCCTGAGTCTTAGAGCCTGGCGCTCTATCTTTGTTACCCTCTCTAAACTTAGGAACTGGAGCACTGGCTAGAGAGGGAGTTGGAACTGATGACTTAGGATGAATCTGATAATGGTTTCCTCTTTTTGATTTAGGCTGAGTGAAGTTGAAACTACCTGTTTTTGCCCTTTTATTCTGCTTTTTCCTCTGCTTAATCTTCTGCTCCTCTATCTGCTGAGCATGGGTCATAAGTCCAGCAAAGGTCATGTCACTATTCAGCATGGCGGATCTGCACTCATTAACCATGTGGTTATTCACCCCTGAAGCAAACTTACTCATCTTAGATCTACTGTCTACAACCACATAAGGGACATACCTGGCTAATTGAGTAAACTTGAAAAAATACTCTTTCACTTTTATATTTCCCTTTCTGAGGTTGATGAACTCTAGCACCTTGTCTTTTCTAAGCTCTTAGGGAAAGAATATGTCTAAGAATACAGTGACAAAGTCCTCCCACTCTATAAGACCTACATCATCTAATCTTTCGAACTTCCACTGTTTGAACCAAGGATGAGCCACATCCTACAACTGGTATGTAGCTAGCTCAGCACTCTCAATAGTAGTCACCCCCATGGCGTCTGTCACATTTTGAACTTGATCTAAGAATTCCTGAGAGTCTTTATCTACCTTAGACCCGAGAAAGGTTGGAGTATTCGGTTGGGTGAAGTCCTGAATCCTCGCTACAGCTGAGTTGGCCACTGGGTTGGCCGGAATAACTGTTGGCCATTCATTATGAGCAGTGACTGATTGGGAAAGAGTGGTAAATGTAGTCCTGAACTCCGCATTAGAAACATGATCTCCCAAAGGTTCTTTGGGATGAGGGGTTGACTAGTTTCTTCTCTTAGGAGGCATGTTCTAAAATAAAGAGAAGAAGCAGATTAGACTGAGAGACTGACTTGTGATTATGCTCACAGGCACGACATGAATACTGAAAGAAGACAAACTGTTCTTAAACATCTCATAGCCTCTTGCACATAAATGTGCCGTGCAATACCCATGCACAAGACTCTACTAGATGTGGCTTTCAGACTTCCTAGGACTCTATAGAACCTTAGGCTCTGATACCATGTTTTTAACACCCCAAATCTTGTACCTGAAATGCTACATGGTGCTCATGACCACAAGGGACCACAAGCTAACCCATGACTGATATTTGTACTTGTACACTGTATAATATACTTGTAGAATTCAGAAAACATAAACAATTGTCCATAAGGTTCAACTGAATAGAATATTTGATAAATACTAACGTCCATATAGGGTAATAAAAACCTAAAACAACTGAAATCTGCATCTAAAATATGAACTTAATCTGAAAGCCTCTAAATACTGTCTGAAATAAGAAATTGAAGGAACATGTCTCCAACTAACTCCGTCTAGCAAAATTGAACTAAAATAATGAATGAAATAAAATAATATCATCCTCGAATGGATAAGGACTCACTGCAACACTGCGACTGGAATGGTACTACTAATCTAGAACTCATGTCTCTGAACCTATGGTGTAATATGAAAGAAAGCACCATAGCACAAATGTGTCAGTACAACTGGGAGTACTGAGTATAGAGTGAGGTAGGCTAAATGCAAAAGGGTTTACATGCATGAACAATGCTAACTGACTGACTAATATAAACATAAGAGAACAAACATGCATACATAGTAACTAAAATCGTGACTACATAATATCTGAATCTGTATGCTAATACATGGTTTACTGTTATCTTACATGACTTATATCAAAATTTTGATAACATGGATGACTGTGTCTGACAGTCTTGAATCTGATGGAACTACCTGAGTTCTTTTACTGTAACTGATAGTCCTAGTTACTGAAATCTGAAGAACTATCTGAGTTCTTTTACTGAGACTGGGACTGAAACTATGGGAGGTAGTTGCTTAACTGACATGCCCCAATAACGCATATAGCTAGGTTGGGGTCCGACCTCTACCCCGACTGGAAGGGTGTCAATACAGTGCCACTGGTAAGGACAGCTGTGAGTGACCCTTAGCTAGCAGGTACTCAAATGAAAATGGTGGGAACCCTAAACTTATAGGTTAAGCCACCTAATAAACCCTAATTTGGTAGGTTAAGATGTCTAAACCTATGCTGGCTACGTAGTTTTGGAACACAAGGATGACTACTAAGAATCACACCCTAAACTGGCAGGTTAGTTCCAATACTTGGGTTCACTCAGTGCTAACTTCTACTCCCATCCGAAGAGATTTAACTGGATGTACATGGACTGAGTAACTGACTTCCGTTGACTGATGGAACACTACTACTATCTTAGAATTTGTTAAGATCATGAGATTTCTGAGATTTTCTGAGTCACATGACCGACTGAGTTCTATAGATCATGGCTTGACTGAGATTATTATGATAACGTGACATGGCTCTAGGAACAAAACTATATTTTTCAGGTACTAGTACCCCGAGGACTCGATGGAAGGAAACTAACACACATAACTGACTTGATCATAAAATGGAGTCCACAATTCACCATAACATAAGTAGGGGATTTCACACTAAACATAGTTCTCAATATCTTACGTATGGAAGGGAAAGTCATACAAAATGTGTATACTTGCATAGCTTTAATATCATGCTCAATCCACATCACAACAATGATGCATATCAATCATGTGGAATTCATGTGAAATCAGAAAGCATAGAGCAGACCTGTCATTTAAGCACTATTAAATCATGGGACACGAATCTTATCACCTTGAGCATTTTATCAAACACTTTGCATGCATTCTTTTAGCTTAGGTGTGTTTTCATTAATTTCTCTATTTTAAACCACATAAAGTTCATGGATTTCAACTAACGAACACATATACTTCATGAAAACACCTTTAGATATTATCTTGAAACTTAAACAAAGATCATCAACATGTACATGGTCATATCGCAACAATACAATCATAATGTAATATTTAAAACATGGTTCTTGAGCTCTAAGAACAAAATGGATCCATAGATGAACACTACGCATAACTTAGATGGAAGATTCTTGATGATTGATGGAGAAATTTTCTTGCACTTGAATCCCCAATTGAAAACCCTAATGTGTTCTTGAGAGGATTTTGAGAGAATGAATATATTTTGGTGAAATAAGGTCTTAATTCCATGTTTATGGAATATATATAGGGGTGGAAAGATGACCCAAATACCCCTCTAGATACGTCATTTAATTTTTGTGAAAATTACCAGATTTGGGCCCCGACGCGATGCGGAGATATCTCGTTACCTCGTATTTATGACCTGAAAAATCACCGCGATGCGGTGGAACTGCAGAGAGACATTGGAAATTGACAAACATCATTTTGGCTTACGGCGCGACATGCCACTGACTGAAATAACGCTATTGAAACTTTAAATTGCCATAACTTCTTCACCGGGTGTCCGTTTTAGGCAAATTTAGTATTGATGGAAAGCTTATTCAATTCTATACAATTTGGAGGGTATAAATGTGCCAAAATGCCACCTATAAACCAATTTATACTCATTCAAAGATGACCCATGTGAAATCACACACGAAAACTTGGTGGATTCAAAAGTTCTTAGCTTGGCTTACTCTAAGTGACTCTTATGAACATTCTTAACACATCATAAGCTCTATTATAACTAGGATACTCATCCTAATTCATGTACTCCAATATTAGTCACTGGATAGGAGGTTTCATGTGTAGGAACACGGTTCATTTTCTAGCTTAGAAATATATGGGGTATTACACCAAGAAATTGAAATTACCCTTATTTAGAAATCTAAAGGAAAAACTGATGAGAAAGAAAAGAGAATCAGAAGTGGAAAAAAATCCTATAGAACAAAGAGACACCATAAGTTGCCATCATTTAAAAAAGATAACTTCAAAAGAGTGAAGAACAAAGAACAACCATATAACAAAACATATTGATCTGTTACTAAAAAAGTGAAGAAAAAAGTTTAAAAATTTAATCAAAAATAGATGAAATTTACAAGCAGAGGAGGAGAGTGTGAAGAAAATAGATAAGACACTCCATATCTTGGAAGAAAAAGTTAGAGAAAATAAAGGAAATGGAGCCTACAACAAAAGAAAATTTGTAGAGAATGTGAAGGAGATGAGAATGGTGCGTAATAGTTCAAAAGTAGTACACAAATTGGAGTATTAGTCGGTACACATGTTGGTTCATTGATGAAAGAATCCAATGTATATTTTAAAATTTCTAAGACCTTTAGTACGATTAACCAATGATGTGTTTTCACTCGCTGCTCTATGTTGATTAAGAGAACATTCTGATTGACATAATTGAGGTATAATGTAATTTATATTTATTTTTTTGGTTTTCTTTATGTTGTCTAATTGCAGGAAGTATCATTCTTATTTTTGTGAATTTTTTTTGACGGAAAAGATAAGCTTTTTAGATTCTTTTTCCATACATGATTGTCCAATAAGTGGAACCAACCATCGAAAACTTTGGAAGATGAAGTACCAAAGAAAATGGCTAACTGGTTATTCTAATTTTTTGGTCACCTCAGTATTTCAGCTTCACAGGTAGCATCACATACCATTTTCTTGTAAGTTTCCTTTAATCTTGTCCCATTCAATGTTTACTTGCGGCATTTTCTTCGCATATATAACCATGTAAGCATCAAATCTGCTACCTATCTAACTTTATTGCAAAAAAGTTTATGTGGTAATATAAATTCGAAGCAAAAGACCTTACTATATTGCTGACTAGGCAGTACTTTCTTAGTACTAGCATAAATAAAATTGTTCACATCCTTAAAAATACAAGACACAATGCCTTACAGTTATGAATGAGCTGTAACGCCTTAAAATCTGATCCCGAGATGTGACACAGTGCTCAAGACTATGAGTAGCCTTAATCTAACCTTGTCTACATACTACTGATCCTAAATCTCATAATGATGGAAATATAGGTACAAAAGTCATGCTAGAAAGTAGAAATTGTCTATAATATCTGAGAATAGTATTTAAAAAATCAATACTGAATAATTTGAATTAAAATTGGCAGTCTGACAAGCCTCAATTACTAACACTAGAGAGTCACAGGGATAAACCCTCAGCTAACTCAAACAGCCTGAAAGAAATGCTAAAATCTCATAAACTGATAAACTGCAAAATTTGAGTAATAAGTCCCCGAACTATGAGGACTCACCAACTGTCATATGTAGACGGAGATGCTCGAACTACTCACGTAGCTGATACTGTGCACCTGAACCTACATTATGAGACAATATAGCACATAGAAATATATGTGGATCAGTACTTTGAGGATGTACTGAGTATATGGGGTGAAATACATAAGTAAAACATAATCTCATCATCATAATTTATAAAACAATACATTCTAAATGTAAATGACTCACATAAGCTAGAATATCTAAAATACTGAAACCATGAATAATAAATCAATCATACTTTATAAATCTAGTGAGTCATAACATTTAGTTCTGAAAGTTGTACTTGTGTTCTCTCTTTAAATCATACTAAGTGTAGAAAGGACTCACTCTAAATACTAAAATCTGAATGCTGAAGTCTGTAGCTAATATCATTCTATAAAGCATAATCTGCGTAAACTTTGTGAGCCTTTACACTTAGTTTTCTAAAATCTTTTCTGTTAATTTTTTCTAAAAGATTTAACCATTAGGGAAAAGACTTTATCTTAAGCTTACCTGTAAGGAAATTCTTTCAAAGCTTTTCTTTACTAGTAGGGAAAAATTGTTTATTTACTTTTACTAGAAGGGAGGTTCTCTTAACCGACATAAACCATGCGAGCTGCATGGAGTCTAACTCTCGTCCTCCTACGGAAGAAATCTCACATTGGGGAGAAGTGTCATACTCTTTCCGGGGAGTATAACTTGAGCTAAGTGATTGCATCTGAAACTGTCAATCACATATAAGTGGGAATAAGCTGATAATCTGTACCTACGTTAGCTATTAAGTTCTGTGGAAGTAGGATGTGCTAAACCCACACTTCCTGTTCGATGCTAAATACTACTCTCTTTTTATTTGCTACGCACATTCTGTTAGAAATCCACTTTAAAACCAGCATAAGGGTGTATCTAAAACCACTAATGCATTTATCTAATAAAATCTGTAAATAAAGCTGATGTGAATTATGTAATTTGTAATAATCTGAAAAATGGATTCAAAAATTTATTTGATGATCAAAAGATCAAAGCTTTTACTGAAAATCTATAAATAATATGATAATAGGATGCATAAAGCATCATCTTTCTTAAAATAATATTTGATCTTAGGGTGGTAACCCATGCTTCAATCTCATGCCAAAACATCAAAATAGTCATGCTTGATATTAAAACAATGATATTTTATCTCAAAATCTGTAAATTACTGCAATAGGCATGAAAATATGAAAATAGACATGCAATTCAACTTCTAAAACATTGGAAATCTCAAAATCTTGCAAAGAGCAATAATGGGTATGAACCCTAATTCAAAACTCATGGAATATCATTCAAAATCATATGAATTTAATGTAAAAGCTTGGTTTTGGGCACAAGGACGAAAGGAGATCCTTGTTCATAAACCCCACATACCTTGATTAATGATTAGATGTAGGTTCTTGAATTATGGATTCCTATTTGAGTTCTTGATGATGGATTCTTGATTATCTTGCCTTGGGAATCCTCAATTTAGAGATTTCTTATAGAATCTATGGAGGATTTTGATTTCTTAGAGAAGAGTTTTTAGTGCTCTAGGGTTTTTCTTTTGAAAAGAATGATGAATAATAAGCACAAAGCGCTTTGAATATGATTAATCTTGTGTTTTTGATTGATTGGGGGCTTGAAAATTGTCCAAAATACCCTTTTTAAACTCCTAAACGGGACTAGAAACGAGAACTGAAAATCCCGATTTAATGAGCCATCGTGATGTGCCACATTAACGGTGGTTCACTGGAAATGGACGACTGGGAAATTGGTGGTCTCCGTAATGCGGAGCTATCGCATTGTCCAACTAGATTTAGACAATTGGGACTTGAAACTTCAATGCGATGCACCACCATCATGGTGTCCTATAGAAATGCTATTTTGGCCACTGGCACGACACGCCAATATCACGTTGGGCTACTGGAAATCGACAATTGGGAAATTATCCCTCTCCACGATATGGGGATATCGTAGAGGGCTATTGGAATTTGACAATTATTATTTTACTGACTTCTGCGACGTTCCCAGTGTCCCGGTTGCACACTGTCAACTTAAAAATGCTCTAAATCCTCAACCGAGTATCGGAATTAGGCGAATTTGGTATCGATGGAAAGCTTATTCAATTTCTAACACAATGAGAGAT
This sequence comes from Capsicum annuum, assembly GCF_002878395.1. NCBI lineage: Eukaryota > Viridiplantae > Streptophyta > Magnoliopsida > Solanales > Solanaceae > Capsicum > Capsicum annuum. The sequence goes on along the minus strand of NW_025838784.1, from coordinate 13,682 downwards.
CTAAATTTTGAAAATTCCACACCAAATAAATATTATTCAATTTGAAAAATATTTCTTAACATTCTAGGAATGAATTTAAGCTAGGAAAAGTACGGGTATTACATGAGCCTCTTATTCCAAGTAATCATTTCTATATTTATTGATGTGCCTGATTCACTCAACTTGTTGACTGATGTAGAGCTTAATGCACTGCATAAATTAAAACATAAGATTGAAAATGTAAGAACTATGGTGACTCCACATTCTCCACTCCGTTTTCATTTCTACTCCATTTTGTTCGCACGCCATATATTTTTACATTTTTTTCATTGTTTTTAACATGTAAGTCAGTGGATTTGAAGTTTTATTAGATTTTATCTATTGATTACTACCGATAATGAATAAAGTAGCATATATATTTCTCAATTATCTTTACGAGGTTGATTTTATGCTTAGAGATGATTGAATTGAATATCTATGATGTAAGACAAGTGTATGCATCCATTTAGTGAGGAGACAAAATCAAAGAGAAGATATTCTCGCGAATAAGATAGTTGACTCAGAAATTGGCACTAGCTGTCGAGCAACTACCCCTATTGAAATTAGAGGTGATTAGAACTTCCAGAATATGAGAAAAAGCATTTTCTTTGCTTAAATATGAAAATTGCAGTTAAAAAAACTTGCTCGACTGTTGTTATAAATCAATGAAGCTAAGGTGCTTGGTGAAATAAAACCTTTTGTGATGCACTATTTGATTCTCTAACTCTCATTTCAATGTCTGATTAATGTTTTTCAACAACCCCTATTGAAATTAGAGGTGATTAGAACTTCCAGAATATGAGAAAAAGCATTTTCTTTGCTTAAATATGAAAATTGCAGTTAAAAAAACTTGCTCGACTGTTGTTATAAATCAATGAAGCTCAGGTGCTTGGTGAAATGAAACCTTTTATGATGCACTATTTGATTCTCTAACTCTCATTTCAATGTCTGATTAATGTTTTTTGATTTTTAGTCTCAAAATCATACTATTAATCTTCATATTATGTGAGGTAAGAACTTATGTGCATTGTGTATTACCATGTTAGTTGCTTCTCCTATTCATTTCTTATTCAAGGGTAATATCAGAATTTTAGGAGATAAATGTGTGCCTCATTTTAGTTGGAAGGAGATTAAACACAAACCTCCTTCATCCGACTCTCTAACACTTACTATCCGTATAATTGTACAGCTACAACTCCTAAAAGTTTTGATTTTCATTGCCAAACTGTAATATCCCAAAAATCCAAACCAATGTTAGAGACATGTTTCAAGCTCATGCATAGTACATTATAGTTCTTTCACAGTGATATGCATGAGTTTGATGTATATTAAGGCCTCAAATAACTCCCAACTATTAGACGAATCAAAATAATCCTTACCGATTGAATTTTTGATAAGAATGTTGCTTTAGTCAACTTTAAAAGAGAATATCTTTTGTTATATTGAGAATTTTCTAGATCAAAATCCACCAAATAATATGAAATTGAATTAGCTTTCCAACGATATTAATTTTGCCCGAATCCGATACTTGGGGGAGAAGTTACGACACTTTTAGTGCAAAATAGTAGCCCAACGCGATAAGGCCGCGTTGCGGTGATTGCCGAAATGACGTTTGTCTTTTTCCAGTGTGCCACCACGATTACCATTGCGCCGCACCAAGGGGATATTTTGCAATAGTTCTTTTCTAGTGGGGCATCGTGATTGGTACCGCATCGCGGCAAGCTTCTAATTTAGGATCGTCCGTTTTCAGAGGCACAACGCAATAGCACCACATCCTGTCGTTGGGTAAAATGGGGATTTTCATTTTTCAAGTGGATCGATGCAATTGCACCGCGTCGCGCTGGAGCCAAAAATTGAGACTTTTGAGATTTAAATTCCAGGGATCGTTTGATCATTTTTCGTAGCCCCAAATCCGTCCAAACACGGGATTTAAGTCCCAATAGAGAATTATGCTCATTATTTCATAATTCTCTCAAAAAAATTAAAGTATCCCTCTTTCAAGAATAGAAACCCTAGCTTTCTAAGTTCAAAATCAAAACTCAAGAATTCACCATCAATTCTCAGGAATTCATCAACCCAGGTATTTTAAGTGTTCATCTATGGGTTTATTTCACCTATGGAGTCCAAATATCCAACTCTAAATTCAAGTTGGGATCTTTATAAGTTTATCATTATTTTTAATTGTGATTTTAACCATGAATCCCTATGAATTATAATTCTACACCGTGTTTACATGAAATTGTCGTTGTTATTCAACCCCACATGTTTTAATGATGTTATTCGCTGATTTAATTCATAATTAGTGATGTTGATGTTGAAATCATGTTATTACTACAAGATTTAAATTATTCACATGCTTAGCTTACACTATGAGTATCAAGTGTTTAATAAAATGCCTACAAGATTGAATTTTGAAATATATTGCTATTATTTCTATTGAGTCTTGGGGGTTGTGAATTCCCGAAAACTTAGTTGTTTACTTAGTCTCAATATCTTCGAAATGGCTTCAGAATATGTTATGAGCATTATCAGTTCAATCAGTCATCATAATCAGTTAAACTTAGAATAGTTCAATATCTCGAGTCAATTTAGTTGGGAGTAGGACTTAGCACCGAGCGAGTGTAGGCATGCGGCTTCCTCCTTAGATAGCCAGAGTCATTAGCAGCATTCCCTGTACTCTAGAACTACAAAGCCAACATAGGATATGAGGACTCACCCGTTAGTTTAGGCTTTACTACCTCGCAGGGGTCACCGTCAGTTTAGGCTTGACACCTTTAGTCCTTCAGGACAGTACATCTGTGGATCCACACAGCCAGTGTTAGTACCCATGGCACAGTAATAACACCCTTCCAATTGGGATCACAGTTTGGACCCCAATTTGCTCATTGGGGCATGTTGGTTAGATGATAGCTCCCACAGTCTCAGTTCAGTATTCATTATACTTCAGTTTAGGCTTGTATTGACCATAGCATACAGATATCGATTATTCAGTTATCAGATTTTAGCATTTTAGTTTGCAGATTATCTTAAGAACATGTTTTATGCTTGGTCATACATTCTCAGTATTTACAGATTTCATTCATACTATTTAGTACTTCATGCTATTCATTCATTCAGTTATTACTCCTGTACATGAAACCATGCATATCAACCTACCTCATTTAACATACCAGTACATTCAAAGTACTAATCACATTCTTTTTTCTTGCGTTATGATGTATCATATCATAGGTTCGGATGCTCAGTTCTTGGACCGCGTATAGACCTTTATGATTATTAGTCGTAGCTATGGTGAGACCTTTTATTTCAAAGACAGACTAAATTTATTTTCATACTTTTAGTTTAGTAGTTAAATAGAGTTAGTTAGGGCTGGTCCTATCAACTCTTATTCAGTCAGTAGAGGCTTTTCAGACTAGTATAGACTGTCAGACAGTTTTGTTATTATTTTATTAGTTCTAGATAGTTGTTTCCAATTTCATTATCCAATATTTTTTTCAGTTATTTAAAACCTTATGGCTAATCAATTGTTATTCCGTATATGTTATTATATTATTTTGTGCTCACAGCAGGTACCAACTCATGGGTTAGTTTGTGGTCTCTCGGGACCGTAAACACCATGTGGCGCCCAAGGTGTACTATTGGGTCGTTACAAACTTGGTATCAGAGCCTAAGTTTTTAATGTGTCCTAAAAAGTCTTAAAGCCACCTCGAGTAGATTCTTGTGCATGGGTGTGAAACGCGCCACTCTGTTGGACAAGAGACTACGAGGTATTTTAAGAAAAGTTTCCCTTTTTTCAGTGTTCATGTCATGCAACCGAGCATGAGCTCATGTTAAACTCTCTGTCTAATCTGTTCTCCCTTCTATTTATAGATTATGCCTCCCATAAAGATAAACGGAAGAAGAAATGTGAACTAGCCAGCATCTCTGCCTATTCAGGAAGATCCCCTGAACGAGCATGTTTCCCATGTAGAGTTCAGAGCTTCATTCACTACTCTAGCTCACTCTGTAGAAGCACAAAATGCTCATCTAACTACTTTCCCGGCCAACCCAGTGTCCAATACTACCAAAGCTAGGATTCAGGACTTTATCCGAATAAATCCTCCTCTATTTTTGAGATCCAAATATAAAGAGGATCTACAGGAATTTTTAGACATGGTCCAGAAGGTAACAGTTATTATGGGGGTAACTTCTAGTAAGAGTGTTGAATTGGATGCTTACCAATTACAGGATATGGCTCTTACATGGTTTAAGAAGTGGAAGGTAGATAGAGGCATAGATGTAGGGCCTATAGAGTGGGAAGAGTTTGCTACTACCATCTTAGATAGATTCTTTCTGCCGAAACTAAGAGGAGCCAAAGTGTTAGAGTTTATCAACTTGAGGCAAGGAAACATGAGTCTAAATGAGTATTCCCTTAAGTTTACTCAGTTAGCTAGGTATGCTCCTCATGTGGTAGCTGATACCAGATCTAGGATGAGTAAGTTTGTGTTTAGGGTATCTGATAGTATGGTCAATAAGTGGAGGACAGTGATGTTAATTAAGGGATGGACAAATCTAGGCTTATGGTCCATGCTTAACAGATTGAGGAGTAGAAGAATAATAAGAAGGAGAGAGAGAATAAGAGGGCTAGAACAGGTAGCTTTAATATCACTCATCCAAAGTCAAAAAGTGGTAACTGTCCTCAGTTCCATCAGAAATCTTTAGTCCCAGCTCCATCTTTAGCTAGTGACCTAGTACCCAAATTCAAAAATGATAATATGGATAGAGCTCCAGGATCTAAGTTCCAAGGTAGTGTAAGCAGTAGTCGTACAAATCCTCTTTGCCAAAAAATAGTACAAACCATTAGGGTAAGTGTAGAGCTGGCAGTGATGTATGTTTTTGGTGTGGTAAGCTAGACCATCAGATTTAAGAGCGTCGGGCAGTTGCTAAAAAAGATAGGGATTTGTGCCAATAAGGCTAGTCCCGTCAGTCATCAATTCTAGCCGTCCACTCGACTCAGTAGGGTGGCACTTCTAGCACTACTAGCGGTCAGCGTCAGAACAAGCTCTATACACTTTAGTCTCGATAAGATTACAAAAGTTCTCCTCATGTAGTTACTGGTACATTGCAAGTCTTTCATTTACATATTTATGATTTACTAGACCTTGGAGCTTCTTTTCTTTTTGTAACTTCATATATAGCCATCAACTTTAGAGTCAGTCCCGAAATCTTAGCAGAACCCTTTTCAGTCTCTACCCCAGTAGGTGTGTCTATTGTAGCCCAGCGGGTATATAGAAAATGCCTGATTATAGTATCTCAGAAAGTTACTTTAATTGACCTCGTGGAGTTAGAGATGACAAATTTTTACGTGATTCTTGGCATGGATTGGCTCCACTCATGCTATGCTTTAGTGGATTGCAAAAACAGAGTAGTTCATTTTCAGTTTCCAAATGAATCGATTCTTGAATGGAGGGGTAGTACTACAACACTTAGGGGTCAGCTTGTTTCATACCTTAGAGTGAGGAAAATGATATTCAGAGGGTGTATTTATCATCTTGTCTGAGTTAAAGACTCAAATTTTGAGACTCCTAATCTTCAGTCTATTTCAGCAGTGAGGAAATTTCCCCTTCCCAGAGTTCCTCCCGAAAGGGAAATTAACTTCGGAATAGACCTTATTCCAGATACCCACCCTATCTCTATTTCTCCATACAGAATGGCTCCAATGGTACTCAAAAAGTTAAAAGAATAGTTGAAAGATCTCCTAGATAAGGGATTTATCAGGTCCAGCATTTCCATGTGGGGCACATCAGTTCTGTTTGTGTGTAAGAAAGATGGTTTTCTTAGAATATTTATTAACTACCGTCAGTTGAACAAAGTCACAATCAAGAACAAATATCCACTTCCCAGAATCAATGACTTATTCGACCAACTTCAGGGTGCCAGTTATTTTTCTAATATAGCTCTCAGATCCGGCCATCATCAGCTCAGAGTCAGATAATGTGACATTCCAAAAATAGCTTTTAGAACCCGGTATGCTCATTTAAAATTTCAAGCCATATCCTTTGGTCTCAGGAATTCCCTAACAACCTTCATGGACTTGATGAACAGAGTGTTCAAACAGTATTTAGACATGTTCATCATAGTCTTTATTAATGATATTCTTGTCAATTCCCGTAATGAAAATGATCATGCAAACCATCTCAAAATAGTATTGTAGACTCTTAGACCCCATCAGTTGTTCACTAAATTCTGTAAGTGCGAATTTTAACTAAGATGAGTAGCTTTTCTTGTCCATATTATTTTTGTTGATGGCATCAGAGTCGGTACTCAAAAGACCGAGATGGTGATAAACTGGACCAGACCCATCTCTCCATCAGATATTAGGAGTTTCTTAGGTTTGGCTGGCTATTATCGATGGTTTGGTAAAGGATTTTTTTCCATTGTGTCCTCTATGTACTGATTGACTCAGAAGAAAGTTAAGTTTCAATGGTCAGATTCTTGTTAGACGAGTTTTTAGAATTTGAAGACTCGACACACCACAACCTCAATTTTGACATTGTCAGATGGTTCAGATAGATTTTTTGTGTGTTGTGATGCTTCCAGAGTTGGTTTGGGGTGTGTTTTGATGTAGAAGGGTAAATTTGTACCCTATGCCTCTAGACAGATTAAGCCCCATGAAAAGAATATCCCACCTATGATCTTGAGTTACTGGCTGTTGTGTTTGCCTTAAAGATTTGGAGGCACTATTTATATAGGGTACGTGTTGATGTGTTCACAGATCACAAAAGCTTGAAATATGTGTTTTTGCAGAAGGATTTGAATCTCTGTCAGAGAACATGGTCAGATTTGCTGAAAGATTATGATATAAGTGTTTTGTATTATCTGGAAAAGGTCAATGTAGTGGCATTTACCCTAAGTATATTGTCTATGGGGAGTGTTGCTCATGTCGAGGGTGTTATAAAGAATTTAGTTAGAGAAGTTCATCATCATTTTAGGTTAAGTGTTCGTTTGGTTGATTCAGCTGAGGGTAGCGTTTGGGTTCAGAATAGTTTGGAATCTACTTTGGCTGCCGAAGTGAAGGGAAAGCAGGATAGGGATCCTAGTCTGCTAAAGTCGATGGAGTCAGTTAGAGATCATAAAGTAGAGGTTTTTTCCCAAGGGAGAGATAGTTTGTTGAGTTACCAGGGTAGACTGTGTATGTTATGTGTTGATGAGTTGAGATAGTAAATTTTTGCAAAAAGCACATGGTGCGTGTTACTCAATTCATCCAGGGGCCACGAAGATGTACTATGATATGCGGGAAATCTAATGGTGGAGTGGGATAAAGAGAGATATTTTAGAGTTATTGGGTAAGTGCTCCATTTGTCAATAATTTAATATTAAATATTAGAAGCCCAGTAGGTCTAGGAAGGAGTTCAATATTGCCACTTGGAAGTGGGAGAAAGTGAACATTGATTTTGTGATGGGTTTGCCTCGTACTCGCTGTCAACATAATTCAATTTGGGTCATTGTAGACAAAATGACTAAATCAGCCTATTTTTTGCCAGTCTATACTTCTTGTTCAGCCAAGGACTATGCTAAACTCTATCTCAGGGAGTTGGTTAGGTTGAACAGTGTTTCGTTGTCCATCATTTTAGATAGAGGTACTCAATTTACATTGCACTTTTGGAAGGCTTTGCAGAAGGGTTTTGGTACCCAAGTTTACCTCAGTACAACCTTTCACCCTTAGACAGATGGTCAGACAGAAAGGACAATTCATACCTTTGAGGATATGTTGAGAGCGTGTGCTATTGACTAAGGGCAGTTGGGATGACCACTTGCCTTTGATTGAGTTCGCGTATAATAATAGTTGTCATTTCAGTATTCAGATGGCTCAGTTTGACGCTCTGTATGGAAGGAGATGTAGATCTCTGATTGACTGGCTTGAAGTAGGTGAGGCCACGGTAGTGGGGCTTGACATGGTGTTTGATGCCTTAGAGAAAGTATAGTTGATCAAGAAGAGGCTTATGGAAGCACAGAGCCGATAGAAATCTTATCCAGATGTGAGGAGAAAAGACGGTGAATTTGAGGTTTCCAATTTGTATATCTAAAGATCTCTCCCATAAAGGGAGTAAAGAGTTTTGGTACGAAGGGGAAGCTTAGTATCCGATATGTTGGTCCTTACAGAATTATGAGCTGTTTCGAAAAGGTGGCTTATGAGCTTGAGTTGCTTGCAGACTTAACATTAGTGCACCTAGTATTCTATATCTCCTTGTTAAAGAAGTGTACTGGATACCCAGCAGTTTTCATTCCATTATAAAGCATATATGTTTAGAACAACCTCTCTTATGAAAAAATTCCAGCTGAGATCCTTGATCGACAAATTTGTAGACTAAGGAACAAAAAAGTTCCCCTAGTCAAAGTTCTTTGGCCGAATTAGTCCATTGAGGGAGCCACTTGGGAAGCAAAAGTAGATATACTAACCAAGTACCCTCATCTTTTCTCCGCAGACTCAGATTCAGCCAAGGTAACAACCTTCTTAGAATTTCTCTTTGCCATGCTCAGTTTCAGCTGCATATCATTCTCATGTTAGTCATGCATTCATAGAAGCAGTTTAGTCATGTGTTACACTTTAGACTCAGTCATGTAATCAAGTATATCCAACATGTAACCTAAGTTCCTCAGTGTTTTCAGCTTAACCAGTCTCATTCGAGGACGAATGTTCCCAACGGACAGATATTGTAATACCTCAAATATTTAAACCAATGTTAGAGCCATATTTCAAGATCATGCATAGTACATTATAGTTATTTGGTAGTGATATGCATGAGTTTGATGTATATTAAGGCCTCAAATAACTCCCAGCTATTAGATGAATTACAATAATCCTTACCGATTGAATTTTTGAAAAGAATGTCTCTTTAGTCAACTTCAAACGAGCATATCTTTTGCCATATTGAGAATTTTCCAGCTCAAGACCCACCAAATGATAGGAAATTGAATTAGCTTTCCAATGATACCAATTTCACCCGAATTTGATACTCGGGGTGAAAAGTTATGGCACTTTTAGTGCAAAATCGTAGCCAACGTGATAAGGCCACGTCGTGGTGAAGGCCTAAATAACGTTCTTCCTTTTCCAGTGTGTCACTGCAATTGACAAAGCGTCATGCCAGGGGGCCATTTCGCAATTCTCCTTTTCCAGTGAGGCACCGCGAGCCAAGCTTCCTGTTTGGGATTGTCCATTTCCAGAGGTGTAATGCGATAGCACTGCTTTGCACAGTAGGGTAAAATGGGGATTTTATGTTTTCCAGTGGCCTGACGTGATTGAACCGCGTCGTGCCGGAGCCAAAAATTGGGATTTTCAGCTTTTGTGATTTAAATTCTAGGGACCATTTGGTCTTTTCCCATAGCCCCAAATCCATCCAAACATGGGATTTAAGTCCCAATAGAGCATTATTTGCTCATTATTTCACAATTCTCTCAAAAAATTAAAGTATCCCTCTTTCAAGAACAAAAACCCTAACCTTCCAAGTTCAAGACCAAAACTCAAGAATTCACCATCAATTCTCATGAATTCATCAACCCAGGTATGTTAAGTGATCATCTATGGGTTCCTTTTAACCATGGAGTCCAAATATCCAATTCTAAATTCAAGTTGGGATCTTTACAATTTTTTCATGGTTTTTAATTGTGATTTTAACCATGAATTCCCATGAATTGTAATTCTACACCATGTTCACATGAAATTGTCATTGTTATTCAACCCCACATGTTTTAATGATGTTATTTGCTGATTTAATTCATAGATGTTGAAATCATGTTATTAGTACAAGCTTTAAATTAATCTCATGCTTATCTTACACTACCAATATCAAGTGTTTGATGAAATGCCTACAAGAATGAATTTTGAATAAATGCTTTCATATTATGTGCTTAAAGCTTTAGTACTATTTTTCTATTATTGCTATTGAGTCCTGGGGGTTGTGAATACCCGAAAACTTAGCTGTTTACTTAGTCTCAATATCTTTAGAATAGCTTCGGAATATGTTATGAGCATTATCAGTTCATCCAGTCACCATAATCAGTAAAACTTAGAACAGTTTAGTATCACGAGTCAATTCAGTTGGGAGTAGGATTTAGCACCAAGTGAGTTCAGGGATGGCGGCTTTCCTAAAAGATACGCAGAGTCGTTAGCAGTAGTCCTTGTACCCCAGAACTACGTAGCTAGTATAGGATATGAGGAGTCACCCGTCAGTTTAGGCTTGACTACCTCACAGGGGTCACCCGTTAATTTAATCTTGACACCCTTAGTCTTTCGGGATAGTACATCAGTGGATCCATACAACCAGTGTTAGTACCCATGGTACGGTACTGATACCCTTCCAACTGGGGTCACAGGTTGGACCCAATTTGCTCATTTTGGCATGTCAGTTAGGTGATAGCTCCCACATTCTCAGTTTAGTATTCAGTATACTTTAGTTCAAGCTTCTATTGACCATAACATACAGATATCAGTTATTCAGTTATCATATTTTAGTATTTCAGTTTACAAATTATATTTAGAATATGTTTTATGCTTGGTTATGCATTCTCAGTATTTATAGATTGCATGCATTCTATTTAGTACTTCATGTTATTCATTCAATCAGTTATTACTCTTGTACATGAAACCATGCATATCCGCCAACCTCATTTAGCATACCAGTACATTCAAAGTACTGATCGCATACTTTTTTCTTGCACTATGATATATCATATCATAGGTTCGAATGCTCAGTACCCGAATCACACATAGACCTTCCAGATTATCAGCCGTAGCAGTGGCGAGTCCTTGTATTTCGAGGATAGACTATATTTATTTTCATGCTTTCAATTCAGTAGTTAGATGGAGTTAGTTGGAGCTTGTCCCATCAACTTTTATTCAATTTGTAGAGGCTTTTCAGACTAGTACAGACAATCTGTCAGTTTTGTTATTATTTTATTAGTTCTAGACTGTTGTTTCTAGTAGTTGTTTCCATATTCATGATCCAATATTGTTTTCAGTTATTTAAAACCTCATGACTTATCAGTTGTTTTTAGACATATGTTATTATATTATTCAATTCTCACAGCATGTACCAGCTCATGGGTTAGCTTGTGGTCTCTCAGAACCGTAATTACCGTGTGGCACCTAGGGTGTACTCTTGGGGCGTTACAAAAACTTGCACTTGTATGTTTCAAAATAAATAACTAAGTGAATTCTTTGGATACATAGTCATGGATTGGTGTAAGTGATGTATTGAGAAGCCCCTGCCACCGCCGACCAAGTTGAATCTCATGGTTTTTGGCAATGTTTCTCAGATGACTCCCACTCCCGCTACAAAAATTGGTATATTACTCCGCTCAGATGTTTTACGGCTGAAATTTATATGCATGTACACATAGATGCTAAATATTCTCGTATTTATTACTATCAGATAACAGAAAAATATAGGTCGCATTCAAAATAGGCGTCGAGAGATTACCGGGGCTGATTATCGATAACTATAACCTTTTACATAAGATAGTGGAGTTTCTACTTTGAAAATACCTGCATTTTTGTAACAGATTTCGAAACAAATGGTAGTTACTTCTTGCTGCTTTCAGGAACCCTCGGTTTCTCCTCACTTCATGGGATGACTTCGAAGGAAGAGTACCCAATCATCCTTGTAAGGAACATATGGTGTGTTAGGGTTTTTGCCGTGATTTTCTTACCAAAATTAAGTTTTACTTTTTCTTAGATGGAAAATAAAAGTAACCATAAATACTTTTACTTGTCCTGAAAGGAAAATATAAAACTTATTCATATTTGGCAAACCTCTTTCTTAGAGAAAAGGTTTTGGAACTCTATAAATAGATGACCCCCTTCTCATACCATAACACAATAGCTTCCACAATGTAGTCGTTATAAGAGTCTGTTTTAGGGGGAGATTTATCCCATAGGTTTATGTTTTTTCATAGATTTTATTTTTTCAATATTGTTATTAATATGTAGGTCGTTTGACCGAATCATATTAATAATATGTCTTTTTAATATATGTTTTATTTGTCATCTGAATTATCACTACAACAAATTTGATTATTTGGAATGAATTATTTTGTCACTTATAGGTCATATTTTGGCGCAAAAGATTTCGTGTGACGAAAAAGATTTCGTCAATCAATTGTCTCGAAAAGTGGGTCACAAAAAGTAGACAAAGACGATTTAGTTCTTTGTCGCTAAAAAAAATTAAATTAGCTACAAAAAAAAATCGTCCCCAAATGTGTAACATTTATGATGAATCTATTGTCATAAAAATGTAATGCTTTTGTAGTTGATGGAAAGCTTTTGTCAATAAAAAGCTATCAATACTGACAAAATTTCATCTTCCCTAATTATTTAGTTCAATCAGAGACGACACCAATCGCCTCTAGAGTTATATATATTTCGTGGCTGAACAAATGTAATTTTGTCACTATTGACAACTTTTTGTATACATCAAAAATTTTCGTCCTTAAATGTATGAATTAGTGACAAATTTATTATTATAATAAAGATTAATAATTTTGTAGTTAAATCTACCATTTGTCACTAAAAATAGTATTTTTTTTACCGACAATGTAGAATCGTCACTAAATTATTATGATTACTTATAATTATGATTGTCATAAAATACAAAATTAATTTGTATCAAATAAAAAGAAAGATATTGAGACAAATACATATGTCACTAAATATAGTCAAACTTATGACGAACTAGTTTATTTCGTGACGAAAATATTTGTCGTGAAAAGTCTAATTTAATCATTGCTAAAAGTTATCTTTGGTAATAAAATTTTTTGTCACAAATTACAAGAAATCGCTTAATTATTTCATATTGATATTATTTTTTAAATTAGAATTGAATAAATCCAAAATAAAATTATAAAACATGTCAAATTGAGACTATATAATACAGAAGCTATTTTAAAAATACTATAAATTATAATAATTAATAATTAAATTTTTTAAAAAATATATAAAAAATTTGAGTAACGCCAAATTGCATTTGTGTCACGTAATTGAGACTAAATATTACTCTCTCCGTTCATATTTACTTGTCCATTTTATCAAAAATAGATGTGCAATAATACTGTTCAATTTGAAAAATCAATGGATAATTTTTCATTTCTGTCGATTTTACCATTGATATTAAATACGATTCATTATCCAACAAAATTTTCAAAATATTAAATTTATTATATTCAAAAGATAACATATTAGCATTATCCCTATCATTTTCTAGTTTTAAACATATGTGTCAATGTTAATAGTGAACAACTATTGATGGGCCGAGGGATAAACATATATTGAGTTCGTACTAGCGCGGGTGCTCCGATATGTAGTCTTATAGATATAAATAAAAATGAGCACACATTTAATATATATTTTTTCTACTATCTTCAACATGTGGGGCATTTCAAATAAAATGAAGCAAATATGATTGGTCTTGAGGGAATATTACTCTAACATTTGTATGTTTTCAAGACACAATATAAACATCATTGAATAGGAATACTATAGTGAAATAATTATGTTATTAATTCTTTTTCTCAATAGATCGTGTCAAGTAAAAATGTGACAAGTAAAAGCGAACGAGTACTTACTACATTTTAAATTACGGGATTAGTAAGGGATAGAAGAAGGCATCTCTTATTGTAAATAGAATCCA
>NW_025838783.1:0-1112 GCF_002878395.1 Capsicum annuum | reverse complement strand
ATTTTCCAACAGATTAACCATCTATTGCTCTGGTTCTCTGAACCCTACTCAACAGATTACCCATCTACTGCAAATTATGCAACAAACGGGTAATCTGATGCAACACATTATCAATCTATTTCAACATACAAATCAGTTGTTGCGGTAGCTAGATCGTCTGTTGCATAAGTTTTTGTGTTAACATCCATGTAACCCGAAACCCATGTAACCTAACTGATTGTAAATTATTATAATATGATTTAAATTCCTTCTGTCTTTTTTATAGGTTGTGCATTCTTGGATCGTGCCTACCATTGATGAGCTGGGGATGACTTGTTTTCTTACTCTAGGTCTTGTTGATACAAAAGAAGATCAAATGGTGGAGTTAATAAAGAAGGAATTAGCTGGAGCAGCATCTATAAGAAGAGTAGTTAGGCAAGGTCAACCTAATGTTGAAGCTCTTCACCACCAACCTCAATCTGCAATAGATTCGTGTGCTTCTTCTGGGGTGTTGCTGGTGGAGTTGTTTGTGATGGTGGCAGCCATCCTGCTACTGCTGCTTCCAGTCATGATTATGAGCATGTTGGTGCTCAGTAAAAAATAAATATGTTTGAAAACACCCCTTGCACGGGTCCTCTCCCTTACCCCTACACCGGTCCCTCCCACCCTTATAGTGGCCCCCCTCACCCCTCCTTAACCTCATGTTCTCATTGCAAGTGCAAAGTATGCAAGGACAGAGAGAATAAACTCCTTGAAAATCTAGAAGCTATTGCTGAAGGTTAAAATCCAGAAGGGATGTCATACCATCCAACGAGGTGAGAGAGCCATACACTCCTACAGTGGACGTTAGGAGGAAGAGAAAAAAAATTAGACAAATTATCTCCATTCTAAAATCAACAAAAATTACAACCCCCCTTCCCCGCTCCAATAGTTGTTGAAGTTCAGGGGCCACTAAAGAAAGTGGACATATTTGCGGTGCTTGTCAAGGAGAAGAAGAAGGAACTGGAAGAATTCATCAAGATGAAGGTTCAAAAAGAATACACCATGTATTTATTTGCCGCCAAAGACTTCTCGAATATGACAAATATGTGCATTTGGTACGAGGACAAGGTAAGTTTACTTTTGCTAACCTA
>NW_025838782.1:0-1171 GCF_002878395.1 Capsicum annuum | reverse complement strand
GATCTTAGTCACTATCTTGGTTATGAATCATAGTCACGAGTTGTAAGGAGGGGTTATAATTCAATGGTTGACTCGTAGTCAAAGGCGATGTTTTTCCAGCTTTTAAGTTAAGGGCATTTTGGAAATTTCTCCCTTTTCCAACTTAAAAACCCACGTGTTATAACCCCTTTAGGGTTTTATTAGCACAAAAATACATATCATAGTAACTTCTAAAACACTCCCAAAGGTTCTCTCTATTCCCTCAAGCAAGTCAAGCTAGGGTTTCATCTAGTTAATTAATTAGGGCTTTCAAGGGTGATTTCTCTCCATACTTCTTGGTGCTTAAGGAATGTTACTCTCCCCTCATTGTTATTTTACTTAAAGCACATTTTCTAATGTATAACTTCCATGGTATTGTTATGGTTTTAAAATAAACATTGGGGGGTTTTGAATGCTTATTGTTGAATAATATTTTCCTATGGTTTAATTATGGGTTTCCATGTTTTAAATATGGTTTTGAACATGTGGGTGTATGGTTATAGTGGTTGAACTTGAGAATGGTAATTTTATCTAAACTTGTGACTTTTGAAGTGCTTATGACCCCAACCCTGTATAATAAAATTGGTTTATAGTTGTGAGAAATATGGGAATTTGAATTAGGGGTACAATGGAGTCCCTAAGGTATTTGGTTTGATTTATTTCTTAAATTAATGCATTGCATAAATGGAAACAGTTAAGGATGGTTTGAAAACCTTGTAGGGTACACGAAAATATCCCAAGTGATTTTATAATGAAAACCTTATGGGGTACATGAGAATCCCTCAAGTGATTTTAATAATGGAGTCTGTGGGGTACATGAGAATCCCCTAAGTATTGGCTAATGACATTGCTTGCAAGATATAGTTGTCACACCCCCGTTTTCCACCGCATCCGACCCCGCTAGGGAGTTGGTTTTGGAGAAAATGGTTTTTCCGATTAAGGTGACGTTTTGAAAAGGGATTACTTTACTTACAGAGTCGCCACTTGGAATTGAGTTTGGGTGTTCCAAGTCACCCTATTGAATCCCTATTCAAAAGGAAATGACTCTTCAATTTTTATTTTTCTCGTCTGCGAACTAGAAATCCGGATAAGGAATTCTGTTGACTGAGGGGAAGGTGTTAGGCACCCCTCGAGTCCCGTGGCTCTAGCACGG
>NW_025838781.1:0-12449 GCF_002878395.1 Capsicum annuum | reverse complement strand
AACTACTAAGACTACTGAGATTTCTGAGTTTTCCTGAGTCACATGACTGACTGAATTCTATAGATCATGGTTTAACTGAGTATCGTGATAACATGACATGACTCTAGGCACATAACTATATTTTTTGGGTACAAGTACCCCCAGGACTCGATGGAAGGAAACTGACACATATGACTGACTTGATCGTAAGAGTAGAGTCCATAATTCACAATATCATAAATAAGGGATTTCATACTAAGCATGATTCTCAACAACCTATTTCATGGAAGGGAATTTCATACAACATGTATATACTTGCATAGCTTTCAATATCATGCTCATTACATACTACAACCACAATCCATAATATCATTTGGGGAATTTCATGAAGTACATGGGTATTCTACATCTTGTACATGAGTAGGTTTTGCAAGTAAGCATAGCATAATTTCATAAGACTAGTTCATGAGTAATCCAACAGTGTTCACAAGACACATTATCAACATGGATGACATTGAATCATATAGGCCTATCATGAATCCTTCACTTAGTCACAATTTAGCTAAAATGCATGATTTCTAGTCTCTTAGGTATTTTATCAAACACCTTACATTCACAACTTAGGCATAGGTGTAAATCATACAATTACTCATTATAAATAATCAAACTTACATGTTTTCAACTCATATGATATCATAGATTCATATAAGCACATAAAGATTCTATCTTGGCATCATTCAACACATAAATATGATCAACAATCCATTCATAACATGAAAACCATAATATATAATTTTAGAAAAGGGTTCTTGAACTTCATGGACGAAAAGAGTCCATGAATGAACACACTCATACCTTAGAAATAAAACCTTGATGATTTGCTGGAGAGTTCTTGGATTGGGAAACTTAATTCTTGATTATCTTGGAAAAAGTCTTAAATCTTTCTTTTGAGAGATGAGTTTGATGAAAACCCTAATCTTGTGGTTGAGAGTGTAAGAAAGGGTTTTTAAGATGCTTAACTGAAGAAAAATAAGAAAAATTATGCCTCTTTAGGGTTATAAGTCGTGGAAGGTGAAGGAAAAGACCAAAATACCCTTATGAAATAATTTCTCAATTGCTGAAAATCATAGCTAACGACCATCGTGATAGGGCGTCACAAATGTGATAAGCTATCACGAATATCGCACTTAGGGGCTGGTTTCTGCCTAAGGCTGACGACCTTCATGACAGGGCATCACAAATGTCATCACTTAGGAGCTGGTTTCTACCTAAGGCTGACGACCTTCGTGATAGGGCTTCACAAATGTGATAGGCTATCACGAATGTTGTCACACTGTTTCTAGCCTGACATGCAGGAGTAAAATAGGCATAACTCTTTGCTCCGATATCAGATTTAGGCAAAATTGGTATAGTTGGAAAGCTAATTTAATTATCTGTATGTTGATAGGTCATGAGCTCAAAAATTACAAGTATAATGAGATATATGATCATTTGAAGTTGATTATACCAAAATCCTTCTCAAAAATTCAATCGGTAAGAAATGTTTTGATTTGTCTGATAGCTAGGAGTTATTTGAAGCCTTAATACACATCTAACTTACTCATAAAACTATTAAAGAACCATGATGTACTATGCATGAGCATGGTACATGGCTCTAATATGGGTTTGGATTTTTTGGGATATTACAGAAAGTAAAAAGTGAATTCACTCCTGATGACTTAATGGCATTAAAGACAAATGCTAAGGACAAAACATTTTGGTTTGTAGATTAGGACCTGCTGAATTAAACAGGGTATCAACATATACCACTGCTAAAAAAATTTGGGATGCTCTAGTAAATGCTCATGAAGGCACATCTCAAGTAAGAAAATTCAAAATTTTTCTTCTCTTCACTGAGTATGAGGCATTTAAGATGAAGGAGAATGAAACCTTACATGAGATGATGACAAGTCTTACTGCTTTAATAAATGAGCTGGCCTCTTTAGGAAAAGCTATATCTGAAGAAAAACAAGTCGAGAAGGTACTGAGGGTATTACCAAAATCAAAGTGGAATGTTAAGTAACTGCAATCAGGGAAGCAAATAAGGATCTTGCAGGAATGACCTTGTATGAATTAGTGGAGAATTTAAGAACTTATGAAATGGAAATTGATGAAACTAAACAGCTAACAGCCCCTGAGGATACCTTAGCTCTGAAGGCATCTTACAGTGATAAAGAAATTGAACTTGATAAAGAAAAAGTTTCCTTTATAGCTAAGAACTTCAGCAAATTTTTCAAAAAGAAGAAGGGAACAAGTAGCAAAAAAATGGTCAAATGACAATCTAAATGGATGCTACAAATGTGGTAAGACTGATCATCATATCAAGGATTGTCCTATCTGGGAAATAGAATGGAGAAAGGAAAGGGTTGAAAAGAAACTAAAAGAAAAAAAACAAAAAGAGGGAAGAAAATGCAATGGTAGAAGCTTGGGGATTTAACTTAAATGATGATGAAGTAGATGAAGCAGCACTCATGGCTCTTGGAGATTCAGACTTGGAGGAAGAAGATGATGCTTCTGAGGTAAGTATACTTGAACTCAAAGAAAAATTGCATTTATTTTTTGAACAAAGCTTATTTCCTTAATGAGTGCACTAATTGATGATTTCCAAGAATTAACTTCTGATAGGGATGAATTATTCAACAATATTACAAGTCTCAAGTTTGATTTTATTGATCTATAAACTTGTAAGAACACTGTTGAAAAGGAAAATTGCACTCTTAAGGAACAGGTTAGCAAACCTGATTCATCAAACCTGACCCTCAAATCTGAAATCTTGAAACTGACTCTTTCTGAAAAAGGAAAAAAGGTCAAAAGTGAGGAACAAGAAAAAATTGAGTCAGAATTGACTAAGATTAAACATGAATACTTAAGATTAAACATGAATACTTTTGTAAAAAAAAAGGTTAGTCAATTGAGTCAAGAAGTTTCTAAATTAAAACTTGATCTTGAAAGAGCTAATAGATGGACAAATTCTTCAAGAATTATTCATAAGCTAGGTCAAAGAACTCATAATGAAAAGGTTGGGTTGGGCTTTTATAAAAGTTCTAATTCTATTAAAGATCTGTGTTATATTTGTGGTAACCAGGGGCATCCAATCATTGAATGTCAGTTGTAGCAAAAAGCAAATCAAGAAGCATAAGCCTAGCAATAAAATCTGATTCCATGTTAGCACAAGATAACAAGAAGGTCAAATTTGGTCAGAGAAATAGGTCACATAACCTGTTGCCTCGATGGGCTAGAAGGAACCTCATACATCCTTTTTCTCATAAGAAATGACTCAAGCTTGTCTGGGTGCCTAAAGTTAACCCTTAATTTGTTTTGTAGGTGAGAGTGAAAGGAGGCAAGCAAAATTTTTTACATAGATAAAGTTTGCTCAAGGCATAAGACTAGAAGAAAATAAAGTTTCTTCCACTCACCATATTTAAAGATGGAATGGATCATTTGAAAGATGACCAGATTTGTAGTGCTCGTGTAAGGGAAAAGCAAGGGAGATTTTTAAAAAAAATAAAAAAAGAGGATAACTGTGAAACTGATGAGCATGCATAGGCATATGTTGTACCACCTGGTTCAACTGTTGTGCATACTGAGGGCATATTGACAGAGGGAACAACAAATCAAGAAATTCATAAGCTAATGATAATTTGTTGGTAATTCATAAGAATTGGTGCATCAATAACACCAACACAAGCTAATGATAATTTGTTGGTAATTCATAAGAATTGGTGTTGTCACAAGAATCTTGAGATATCTCATGGAAATCAATGACTTGAGACTATGGTATTTAAATAAAAATAATTTCACTCTTGAAGGCTATAAAAATGTTGACTATGTGGGTTACTTAATTGACTGGCGAAGCACCAAAGGCACTAAATAGAGAGCATTCTAAAAGGAATAGGTTAGACTTGGGATGATTAAAATTGCATGAACTCCCCTCAATGATTGACTAGAATAATCATTTTTCTTCTTAATCTTATTAGCTAAAAAGTTATTCTATTTAGTCTTGTACATTTATTTGTGTGTCCTAATTCCAGATTTTTGACTTTTCTAACCTAATTTTGTATTAGATTGTGCAGAAAAATAGGTACAAGCAAGAAATTGTGACCACAAAGTTTTTGTTATCAGGTATGTTCTACACTGACATAAGCATAGGCTGTCTAAGTTGAAATAGTTGAGCACACCTATTCAATTCCACACACTTCATCCTCTTATTGTCTAATAAAGCTAATGAATTAGTTGGCCAAACTTTCTTTGATTCTCTCCAAATGGGTGTGCACAAATGTGTTAATCCTACACCAGAAAATCCTTCTTATTTCTCAACCAAAATATCAGTTTTGTACCATGGATTTGCCAAGCTTGATCATCAATCACATGCAGCATATGTTTTTGAAGAATGAAAAGGGATATGCTCTCCCCGTTTTGTTCTTAATTAACTCAAATCTTTTAGGATTTCTAGTCCTAGTTTAGGTTTGACTTTTCAAACAACAATGGATATTTTTGAGCTAATGAATCATACTGCTCTACATGATTCAATAAGGAGGGCTAAAATTCATTGCAAAAAAAGGATAAGAAAAATGATTTAGCTGAGATAAATTATGAACTAGAAGCTGTATCTGATAATCATGAAGCGGAATAAGTGGTCCTTCGGGCTAGGATCATGACTTTGAATCTTGACATTGATTGAGAAAGGGATTAAAATATTGAAGTCATTAGTCAATTGACACGGTTGATAACACCTGTTCCACCTTCCTCATCAGCTTCTCACTATTCGTATCCTTAGCCATGTCCCACTTTTATACTTTTTAATGCTCAGTTGTTTTGCTTTGTTCAGTACTAGCTTAGATTAATGAGGAACATGCTCTGATAGTTAAATGGAATGGTTATCTTTGCTAAATTGACTCATATTTTTGCTCTCTTTAATACATTACTATGTTGGCTAAAGTCTTTGTCTGATTGTTTTGATGATAGCTCCAGTGGCCATGAATAGCATAACAAATCACTTTGGTTAGTATATTATTGCATTGAAATGGTTTTTTATGATGCCAAAAGGGGGAAGATACGAGGGTTATGCAATGTTTATAACTCATTGACTAACTTGTTTCATTCTAGTGTTTTATACTTTAGTGCCTACAGGTGAAGATGTTTGAATGCACAAAGACAAGAGGTTTGTCATCATCAAAAAGGGGAAATTTGTTGGAACCTTGGAGTTTTGATGAATGACAATATGAATGAAATAAGTTTATATACATGTTCCACTGATCCGACAAGTTTAGGAGTGCAGTCTACGGTATAAATAATTAAAAATCAGAATGAGTTAAATCAGTGCAACTGGAAACTTCAACTTACTGATCACGTGGGGAATAGAACAAGTTGAATTTGATTCAAACAATTGATGATAAGGGAAAGCAAGTTGAGTTGAAAGAGGAGTCCTATGTGAAGAAGGAGTTTCACTTCTGAGCATATTCTTAAGAGTCTTATATGTAGAAGGAGAAAGAATCTGAAAATTGCAGAAGTTTATGCAAAACATATAATTTGAAGGACTCTTTGGAAAGTAGGAGTTTGACTACAACACTAAGGAGACAAGAGTTAGAATTGAAGAAGGAGTCTCAGTTGAAGTAGAATTCTATGCAATGAGAGTTTTGATTAAAGGAGGATTTTAAAATAAAGAATGACTCTTTGGAGAGCTGTGCTTAAATAGAAGATGTATTATGCAGAATAACTCACGAACTTACAAATAAGAAAATCACAATCAACAGATTGATTTCACGAAGTGCTACTCAATCATTGAAGAAACACATTGAAGAACTTGGTCCTAAGTATAGAATCCATCTAAGAGTCTTAGCGTTGATTTTTAAAGTTGTTCATTGTGTTTAAACTATTGATGTAATATTAGTTTCAGTGTGTTATAAACTGAATTAGGAGCTAGTCTTCGAGTTGGGAAAAACTCAGAGACTTTGGAAAAGCATACCTTGGGAGGTGTATGTTAAGTTAGGAATTAGAGTTTATAATTCCTAGTTATTGAGTCAAAGGAATTAGAGTTTATAATTCCTAGTTGTTGAGTTATAGGGATTAGAGTTTATAATTCTTCTTTGTTGGTTACATGAGTTTTGTAATCAGTCGTTGTTGAGGCTCAGAGTTATTTAGTGAAGTTGGGGTTAAATCCTGTAGAGGTACAGGTCGTGGTTTTTTACACCTTTTTGAGCCAGATGTTTTTCACGTAAAAATCATTGTGTTCTTTACTTTCTATTTTACTGCTTCCTTAGAACATATCAGGCAACCCGTTCCATCGATAAGCAACAGTTGGGTGAAAATAAGATAATCAGTAGGGCACGAATTCTTAATAGTTTTGAATCTGAAAGGATGTTATAACACATGGGTTGAAAAAAATTATTACTTCTTATGTTTCAATTTATTTAGCTTGATTCGAATTATGGTCAAACTGACTAATATTTTATTAGAATTTGAATATAAAATATTTTATTTGATCAAATATTAGTGAAAAACTTCGTTTTAAAAAGGAAAAAGGGTCAAATCTTGCCCCCTAATTTAGAAAATTGGCTAAATATATTATTCGTCATATTTTGGGATCAAATTTACCCTTGGTGTCATACTTTGGGGCCAAATTTATTCATCTACTTTGAAATATTGGCTAAATATATCTTTTCTCATACTTTCGGACCAAATTTACCCTTATTGTTAAGATTTTTTCACATGTACCCTCCCTTTAACAGAAAATTTCAAATCAACGCTATGACCAATTTTTTAAAAATAAGACACATCCTAATCTAACCTACCCTATCCGAACCACAAAAATACATAAACAAATAATCCTCTCTCAGTTCTGTTGGTCAAATTTTTTCAACGAATAAATATACTTCTCTTTCAACATGTAGTGGAGGTAGGTTGTTTACAAATGAACAAAAAGTAAAATGAAATGGGATAGCACAGAAGCATATAACTAGGAAAAATGTCTATTACAAATTCTGTTCTTGTTCTAATTATGTTCAAATTTTAAAATTTGACATGCAATTTTATGTGCATCTAGATTTTAGAGTTAGTGGATAAATTTTTTGAGCAAATGACAAGATGAAAAATTTATGTATATTCAAATTGTAAAGAAAATTAGAGATCCAATCAAATATTGGTGATGAATCCCTCTTCCCTTTTTTTTCTCTTTTCCCCCTTTTTAGAATAAAGACATAAGAATGAAGAGATGTCACTATTGACACATATGGAGACCTCTTAACTCAATCATCCAGAGAAATATTCAGTGGCCATAATTTATTGAATTAACCGCTAAGTGCCATTTTTATGAGATTTGCACCGATGCAGATCCATGAACTGAGAAATGAGTATATTTGTTTGTGTTTGCACTGATGCAGATCTATTTTCATGAGCTATGTACTGATAAATATCTAGTGATTTAATCTCGTTGAAAAATTTGACTAATAGAATTGAAGAGGGTATATTTGTTTTTGTTTTTTTAGTGTCTCGAGTTGAGTCGGGCGGGTTAGAATAGGATGTGTGTTGTTTTTAATAAATGAAGTCTTTAACGTAGATTTGAACTTTTTGGGTGAATCTCAAAAATAGTCCCAAATTGAGGTGGCTTTCAAATTTTAGCCCCAAATAAAAAAGTTTTCTTAAAATAGTCTTTACATATTAACTAATATTTTTTTGGACGAAATTGCCCCATGATCAATGAAATAAATTACATAAATGATCCTCATAATGGATAACAACTTCATATTTATATCTTTCAACTTTTTTTTCCCTTTTAAATTTTACTTTGATTTTTATTTTTTTATTTTCTCTTTTTATTTTTAATTTTTCTCAACACTTACTTTTTTTTCTTTTTTCCTCTCAACTTCTTTTTTTTTCTTTTTTATTTATATTATTTTGATTTTTTATTTTTTCTTTCCTCTTTTTTTTGTTCTCTTTTTATTTTTAATTTTTCTCAACCCTTATTTTTTTTTCTTTTTCCTCTCAACTTCTTTTTTTCTTTTTTATTTTATATTATTTTGATTTTTTATTTTTTATTTCCTCTTTTTTTTGTTCTTTTTAGTTTTTCTGAATCCTTATTTTTTGTTCTTTACACCTCTCAGTGTCGACTTTTATAAAAAACTATTTTTTTTCTTTGATTTTTATTTTTTCTTTTTAAATTTTTCTCGACCTTTATTTTTATTTAATCTTTTTTTTTTATTTTTATCTACCTTTATTTTTTTCCTATTCTCTCTCTCAACTTCTACATTTTCTTTGATTTTTATTTTTTTAATATTTTTCTTCATTTTCTTTTTTTCCGCAATTTTTATTATTGTTATTTTTTTCTTTGATTTCTTCCATTCAAGTTATATCTCATGAGCAAGAGTTGACACTATCACATTATAAAGGCAAGACTTATGACTTTCGAAAAATAAGCTACGTCTTATAGGCAATAGTTGACACTACTACATCGTAGAGGCAAGACTTATGACTTTCAAACAACAAGTTATGTTTCATGGGCAATAGTTGACACTAGCACATTGTATTTTGACTTATGAGATGTTTTATAACTTTTACCTTAGAGGCAAGACTTAGCTTAGAGACTTTCAAACAATAAATTGTACCCCACGGGCAAGAGTTGACTCTAGCACGTAATGTTTTCATTTATAAGATGTTTTACCACTATTGCCTACGAGGCAAGACTTAGATCAAGGACTTTCAAACAACAAATTATTCCCCACGATCAAGAGTTGACTCTACCACGTTATGTTTTCATTTATGAGATATTCTACAACTATTGCCTTAGAGGCAAGACTTAGCTCAAGGACTTTCAAACTAAAAATTATGTTCCACGGGCAAGAGTTGACTCTACTACGTTATATTTTCATTTATGAGATGTTCTACCACTATTGCCTTATAGGCAAGACTTAGATAAAGGACTTTCAAACAACAAATTATGCCCCACGGGCAAGAGTTGACTCTATCACATTATGTTTTCATTTATGAGATTTCTACAACTATTGCCTTAGATTCAAGACTTAGCTCAACAACTTTCAAAATACAAATTATGCCCCACGAGCAAGAGTTAACTCTACCACGTTATATTTTTATTTATGAGATGTTCTACAACTATTGTCTTAGAGGCAAGACTTAGCTCAAGGACTTTCAAACAACAAATTATGCCCCACTGGCAAGAGTTGACTCTATCACATTATGTTTTCATTTACGAGATTTCTACAACTATTGCCGTAGATGCAAGACTTAGCTCAACGACTTCAAACTACAAATTATGCCCCACGGGCAAGAGTTGACTCTACCACGTTATATTTTTATTTATGAGATATTCTACAACTATTGCCTTAGAGGCAAGACTTAATTATCCCAAGGATTTTCAAACTATAAATTATCTGCCACAGGCAAGAGTTTACTCTACCACGTTATGTTTTCATTTATGAGATGTTCTGCAACTATTGCCTTAGAGGCAAGACTTAGCTTGAGGACTTTCAAACTATAAATTATGCCTTACGGGAAAGAGTTAACTCTACTATGTTATGTTTTTATTTATGAGATGTTCTACAACTATTGCCTTAAAGGCAAGACTTAATTAGCCCAAGGACTTTCTCAAATAACAAATTATGCCCCACGGGCCAGAGTTGTCTCTACCAGGTTATGTTTTTATTTATGAGATGTTCTACAACTATTGTCTTAGAGGCAAGACTTAATTATCCCAAGGACTTTCAAACTATGAATTATGCCCCACGGGAAAGAGTTGACTCATCTAGGTTATGTTTTTATTTATGAGATATTCTACAACTATTGTCTTATAGGCAAGACTTAACTCAAGAACTTTCAAACTACAAATTATGCCCCATGGGCAAGAGTTAACTCTACTAAGTTATGTTTTCATTTATGAGATGTTCTACAACTATTGCCTTATAGGCAAGACTTAGCTCAAGGACTTTCAAACTACAAATTATGCCCCACGGGCAAGAGTTAACTCTACCACGTTATGTTTTCATTTATGAGATGTTCTACAACTATCACTACTAGAAAACATTAAATTTCCGATGGTCAATATAGTCGGAATGCGGTCGAAAAATAAGGCAGTTTCGACTACTTTCTAACTGTTTCATGGTAGTCGGAATATAGCTTGTCGAAAAAATATTTTCTACTACAGTAATCGAAAATTTCTGACCACCTTAGTCAGAAATGTAGTCGAATATTTAATAAATATTTATTTAATAATTATAAATATTTTGATTACTCTAGTCAAAAATTTAATAAATAATTATTTAATAATTGTAAATTTTTCAATTGGGGTAGTCGAAAATTTCATAAATAATTATTTAATAATTATAATTATTCCGACTACTGTAGTCGGAAATTTAATAATTATAATTATTCCGACTACTGTAGTCAAAAATTTAATAAATAATTATTTAACAATTGTAATTATTCCGACCACTATAGTCAAAAAATTAATAAATAATTCTTTAAAAATTATAATTGTTTCGACCACTATAGTCGAAAAAATAATAAATAATTATTTAATGATTATATTTTTTGACTACTGTAGTCAAAAATTTAATAAATAATTATCTAATAATTATTATTATTTAATAAATATTTTTTCAATAATTATCATATTGCATTAGCTTACATGCTTTCAGATTATAAACAACATAACTAATGTATTTTTCACAATGGGATCAAACACGACAAAAATTTATAAATACAACCACTTTAAAACATACAAAACAAACATCAAATCAAATAGTTTAAACATCTAAATGTCACAACAAAAAACAAGAACAATAATTACAATCTAATTATCATTAGATCCACTATCTTCCTCATCATGAAATACTTGCGCCATGTGCTTCCTAACTAACTCCTCAAATTTAGCAAACTTAGCATCGTTAGCTGCATATTTCTGCATCAATTCAACAATTTGCTTTTTCACCGCTTCTATTTCTTCCACAGTTTATAAAATAGAAGAGGAACTGGAAAACAACGAAGGACTACTTGAGGATTGGAGAACCCCTGTCCCGTAGGTTCTACCTTTCTTTGGACCACCTACCACAGTTATCCACATATTATTTATCTCTGCAGACTGTGATTGGACCATGGTACCATCCTCTGAAGTAGGTTGGGTTTGACGCCACTCTTCTATGTATTTTTGAAATTCTTTCTGAAAGAAAAATTATTTGTCAGATTGTAAACAAGTAAAGTTGAGTAATAATAAAACAATGTACGTAAAAGTTATTATCTTACATATGCATTCTTAGCACGCGTTTCGGCCCAATCTCCTCTTGTACCGTCCTTGTTTTTCTTCCTATGCATCTCTTTGTATACATCAATAAAAGGGCGCTTTTTTCTCCTTTTTCATATTCCTGCAAAATTTTAGAAAAAGAGATAATGCAAGTATGAAGACAAGTCCGGGCAGCATAGACCAAAACATCTTTAGACTAATACAAATAGATCATGGAGTCCATGATTTGAAAATACTTGAATCCAACAGAAGTAGTAATTTAGGTGGATTCTTTTCAATTGTTTAAGATATAAGTAGATAGTTTGGAAGGGATCTACAGCTATATAGGGAGCCAAGCCCCAAAGTACTTTCCAGCATGGATAAATCTTCATTGAAAGTACTTTCTTTAAACTGATGCTCAAAAACTTTAACAATCTCCTCCCCCATATTGTTAGTATCCTACAGAATCATGCCTTGGTCATTTTCAATTTCAGTTAAGGCCAATATTTTTTTCCTCTAACATAAGAATAAAAAAATTGTATTTCTGTCACCATCTTTGAACCATTTTATCTCAGCTTTCTACTTCTAGTATCCCTCTTCAATATGATAAGTATATTCTCAAATCCTCCTCATCCTTTATAAGTCTTCCTTTTTTTGCTTTATGCTATTTATTTTCAATTGAATTTCTTTTATCCTAATTATATTCTCTAGGGTAGCCACCTTTTAAAAGATATTGCCATAGGTCTCCTTACTCCAATTTGCATTGATCCTTTTCAAAATTTTCATATTTTCTTGAACAACATAAAAATGATTACCTTGAATTTACTTACACCAGTTTTCTTCCACAATTTGCTAGAAGTTGACATTCTTTGTCCATAAATTAAGAAATTTGAATGATCTGTTAGTTCTTTCCTGTCTAGAGTTACAAAAAACTTATAGTGGGGCATGGTCACATCCATCTCTAATAAGATGTTGTACCTTAGTTGCAGGAAAATTTTTCAAAAATTCTTGATTAACCAACACTCTATCAAGTCTTTTAAATATGCTCTCCTCTTCTATTCTCCCATTCCACCATGTACAGTTGCCACCTCAGAATATTAGGTCTAACAAAGCACGTGAGCTTATACAATGTGCAAAATTAGCAGTCTCATGATGAGTCACTAACAGACCTTCTAATTTTTTTCGTCCAGTATAATATTAAAAT
>NW_025838780.1:0-4933 GCF_002878395.1 Capsicum annuum | reverse complement strand
ATATGATGGAAAGTCCAGGCACAGTGACATACATGAGAACTCCTATAACACATCGATTTTGCCCGAAAATATCCCGTTTGCATCGTTTGTCAACCCAAATAGCAAATAAAAATGAAACAGACCACATTGGGACGATCCTCAACCTCCCTGGCATGCCCCGGTCGATTTTAGGCCCACAGTACGCCCGAATCCCAGGCCCACCCTCAAAACTGAGGGCTATAGCACACTGATTTTGGCCTGAAAATGCCCCATTCACGTTGTTTCGCCCGTTTGTCCACCTAAATGGTCACAAAAAATTAAACGGACCACACTGGGATGAACCCCAACCTCCCTGGCATGCTCCGGTCGATTTTCGGCCCACAGCATGCCCGAACCCCTGGCCCACCCTAAAAACCGTGGTCTATAGCACACCGATTTGGCCCCAAAATGCTCCGTTCACGTCATTTCGGTCGTTAATCCACCCAAATGGCCACAAAAAATTAAACGGATCACATTGGGACAATCCCCAACCTCCCTGACACGCCTCGATTGATTTTTGGCCTACAACACACCCGGACCTCGAGCCCACCTCAGAAACCGTGGGTTATAGCACATCGATTTAGCCCAAAAATGTCCCGTTTGCACCGTTTCGCTCGTTTGTCCACCCAAATAGGCATGAAAAATTAAACGAACCATACTGGGATGATCCCCAACCTCCCTGGCACGCCCCGGTCATTTTTTGGCCTGCAGCACGCCCGGACCCCAGGCCCACCCTCGAAACCGTAGGCTATAGCACATCGATTTGGCCCTAAAATGCCCCGTTCGCGCCGTTTTGCCCGTTTGTCCACCCAAATGTCCACGAAAAATTAAACGGACCATATTGGGACGATCCCCAACCTCCTTGGCAAGCCTCGATCGATTTTTGACCCACAGCACGCTCGAACCCTGAGCCCACCCCCAAAACTGTGGGATATAGCACACCGATTGGCCCGAAAATTCCCCTTTCGTGCTGTTTCGCCCGTTTGTCCACCTAAATGGCCACAAAAAATTAAACAGATCAAACTGGGTCGATCCCCAACATACCTGGCATATCCCGATCGATTTTTGGCCTACAGCACGCCCAGACCCCGGGCCCACCCCCGAAACCGTAGGCTTAGCACACAGATTTGGCCCAAAAATATTATCCCCAACCTCCCTGGCATGCCCCGATTGATTTTTGGCCCACATCACGCCCATAACCCAAGCCCACCCCTGAAACCGTGGGCTATAGCATACCAATTTGGCCCAAAAAGGCCCCGTTTGTGCCATTTTGCCCGTTTGTCCAACCAAATGACCACAAAATATTAAACACACCACACTGGGACGATCCCCAACCTCCCCGGTTGATTTTTGGCCCACAGTACGCCGGACCCCGGGCTGACCCCCGAAATCGTGGGCTATAGCACACCGATTTGGCCCGAAAATGCCCCGTTCTCGCTGTTTCGGTCGTTTGTCCACTCAAATGGCCATGAAAAACTAAACGTACAATACTGGGATGATCCCCAACCTCTTTGGCATGACCCGATCAATTTTCAACCCACAGCATGCCCGAAACCCAGCCCACCCTCAAAATCGTAGGCTATAGCACACCGATTTGGCCAGAAAATGTCTCGTTCGCGCCGTTTCCCTGGTTTGTCCACCCAAATAGCCATGAAAAATTAAACGGACCACACTGGGATGATCCCCAACCTCCCTGACATGCTCCGATCAATTTTTGGCACACAACACGCCGGGACCCTAGGCCCATCCCCGAAACCGAGGGCTATAGCACATCGATTTGGCCCAAAAATGCCTCATTCGCGCCGTTTCACCCGTTTGTACACCCAAATGGCCACGAAAAATTAAACGGACCACACTGGAATGATCCCAAACCTCCCTAGCACGACACGATCAATTTTTGGCCCACAGCACGCCCGGACCCCAGGTCCACCCCCAAAACCGTGGGCTATAGAACACCATTTTGGCCCGAAAATGCCCCATTCATGCGGTTTCGCCCGTTTGTCAACCCAAATAGCCTCAAAAAAAATAAACGGACCACACTGGGATGATCCCCAACCTCCTTGGCACGCCCCGGTCAATTTTCGGCCCACAGAACGTTTGGACCCCGGGGCCACGACTAAAACCGTGGGCTATAGCACACCGATTGGCCTAAAAATGCCCCGTTCGCGTTTTTTTGCCCGTTTGCCCACCCAAATAGCCATAAAAAATTAAACGAACCACACTTGGACGATCCCGAACCTCCCTGAAATGCCCCGATCAATTTTCGACCTACAATAAATCCAGACCCTGGGCCCACCCCTAAAATCGTGGGCTATAGCTCACCGATTTGGCCCGAAAATATTTCGTTCGCGCCGTTTCGCCCGTTTGTCCACCCAAATGGCCACAAAAAATTAAACGGACCACACTGGGATGATCCCCAACCTCCCTGGCATGCCCCGGTCGATTTTTGATCCACGACACGCCCAAACCCTGAGCCCACCTACAAAACCATGGGCTATAACACATTGATTTTGCCCGAAAATGTCCCGTTTGCATCGTTTGTCAACCCAAATAGCCAATAAAAATAAAACAGACCACACTGGGACGATCCCCAACTTCTCTGGCATGCCCCAGTCAATTATAGGCCCACAGTACGCCCGGACCCCGGGCCCACTGATTTTGGCCTGAAAATGCCCCAATCACATTGTTTCGCCCGTTTGTCCACCTAAATGGTCACAAAAATTAAACGGACCACACTGGGACGAACCCCAACCTCCCTGGCATGCTTCGGTCAATTTTCGGCCCACAGCACGCCCGAACCCCTGCCCCACCCCAAAAACCGTGGTCTATAGCACACTGATTTGGCTCTAAAATGCTCCGTTCACGTCGTTTCGGCCATTTATCCACCCAAATGGCCACGAAAAATTAAGCGGATCACATTGGGACGATCTCCAACCTCCCTGACATGCCTCGATTGATTTTTGGCCTATAGCACACCCGAAACCCGAGCCCACCTCCGATCATTTTTGGGTCTGCAGCACGCCCGGACCCCAGGCCCACCCTTAAAATCGTAGGCTATAGCACATCTATTTGAACCTAAAATGCCCCATTCGCGTCGTTTTGCCCGTTTGTCCACCCAAATGTCCACGAAAAATTAAACAGACCATACTGGGACGATCCCCAACCTCCCTGGCAAGTCTCGATCGATTTTTGACCCACAGCACGCTCGAACCCGGAGCCCACCCCCAAAATTATGGGATATAACACACCGATTGGCCCAAAAATTCCCCTTTTATGCCGTTTCGCTCGTTGGTCTACCTAAATGGCTACAAAAAATTAAACGGATCACACTGGGTCGATCCCGAAAATCCCTGGCATATACCGATCGATTTTTGGCCTATAGCACGCCCAGACCCCAGGCCCACCCCCGAAACTGTAGCCTTAGCACACAGATTTGGCCCAAAAATATTATCCCCAACCTCCCTGGCATGCCCCGATTGATTTTTGGCCCACAACATACCCATAACCCAAGCCCACCCCTGAAACCGTGGGCTATAGCATACCGATTTGGCCCAAAAATGTCCCATTCATGCCGTTTTGCCCGTTTGTCCACCCAAATGGCCACAAAATATTAAACGGATCACACTGGGATGATCCCCAACCTCCCTGACACGCCCCGGTTGATTTTCGGTCCACAGTACGTTGGACCCCGGGCCGACCCCCGAAATTGTGCTCTATAGCACACCGATTTGGCCCGAAAATGCCCCCTTCTCACCGTTTCGGCCGTTTGTCCACTCAAATGGCCACGAAAAATTAAACGTACCATACTGGGACGATCCGCAATCTCCTTGGCATGCCCCAGTCAATTTTCAACCCACTGCATGCCCGGAACCTGGCCCACCCTCAAAACCATGGGCTATAGCACACCGATTTGGCTAGAAAATGCCCCGTTCGTGCCGTTTTCCTCGTTTGTCCACCCAAATAGCCATGAAAAATTAAACGGACCACACTGGGATGATCCCCAACCTCCCAGGCATGCCCCGGTCAATTTTTAGCCCACAACACGGTGGTACCCCGGGCCCAACCCCGAAATCGAGGGCTATAGCACACCGATTTGGCCTAAAAATGCCCCGTTCATGCCGTTTCACCCGTTTGTCCACCCAAATGGCCACGAAAAATTAAACGGACCACACTGGGACGATCCCAAACCCCCTAGCACGCCACGATCGATTTTTGGCCTACAACACGCCAGGACCCCAGGTCCACCCCCAAAACCGTGGGCTATAGCACACCATTTTGGCCCGAAAATGCCCCATTCGTGTGGTTTCGCCCGTTTGTCATCCCAAATAGCCTGAAAAAAATAAACGGACCATACTGGGGTGATCCCCAACCTCCTTGGCACGCCCCGATCGATTTTCAGCCCACAGAATGTTTGGACCCCGGGCCTACCACTAAAACGGTGGGCTATAGCACACCGATTGGCCTAAAAATGCCCCGTTCGCGTCGTTTTACCCGTTTGCCTACCCAAATAACCATAAGAAGTTAAACGGACCACACTGGGACGATCCCCAACCTCCCTGGCATGCCCCGGTCGATTTTTGACCTCCACCAAGCCCAGACCCTGGGCCCACCCCAAAAATCGTGGGCTATAGCTCACCGATTTGGGCCAAAAACATTTCGTTCACGCCGTTTCGCCCGTTTGTCCACCCAAATGGCCACAAAAAATTAAACGGACCACACTGGGATGATCCCCAACCTCCCTGGCATGCCCCGAATGATTTTTGATCCACGACACGCCCGAACCCCGGGCTTACCTACAAAATCGTGGGCTATAACACACCAATTTTGCCTGAAAATGTTCCGTTTGCATCGTTTGTCAACCCAAATAGCCAATAAAAATGAAACAGACCACACTGGGACGATCCCCAACCTCCCT
>NW_025838779.1:0-2423 GCF_002878395.1 Capsicum annuum | reverse complement strand
ACGACTATTCATTAACTTTTTTCTTAAAAATCATATCATCATATATATATTTTAATTAAATTAATCCAATGTTGTGACTTTTTTAAAATTAAATAATCTTTCTTTTACGATTATAATATCATTTATTTCCTTATTATTTATTAATGAACCATTTTAGGAGAATTTCTCATCATGACTGTATCCCTAACTCCAACCGTCGACATGTTTTAAATAGAGAATAAATAGAATGATAATTAAATATTGAATAAGAATTAAAAATTCAAAATCGACCAAACCAAACCAAACCAAACCAAATCAAACCAAACATATACATGAATTTTTTTGAATCCCTTATAGGTAGATCGGATATAAAAAAGGAAAATACATATGCTAAAAGAAAGAAAAAACATAACCTAATTATTATTATTATTATTATTATTATTATTGCTACTATTATTATTGTCAACCTGACAATTTTCATCCGGCAGCAGCAGAGCCCTCCTCAGCCTTGCTCAAAAGTCGGTCAAATCCCTCTGGAGATCATCAAACTGCCTTTGAAGTTCCTGCAAGGAGTCGATATCAACCTTCTTGTATGAATCAAGATCTGACATATTAGTATTGAAAGTATAGTAGAATGAACGAGAGTGAGTGAGAAGGCTAGAGGGACCTATTTATAAAATGATTGAGAATTGAAAGGGACTGGACTTAGTCAAACAAAAATCCACGACTGTTCATATCCCTTAAAAGGAAAAATTACACAAATCCCATATTTAAGACACCATATTACACAATATTCCTTAATATTGTAAAAAATTACATAAAATCCCGGATTCATATTTACTAGTGATACATATGCTATATGTATCACTACTGTATACATATGTATATACTAGTGATACATATACATATGTATCACTAGTCCATATATGTATCACAATTCAAAATTTCGGGATAAGATGTAATTAGCAAACTATCTGGGATTTAATGTAATATTGCTGAAACTATCCGGGATTTATGTGTTGTGTGTGTTAGTGTTACTTAAATAATACTGGTGACTTTATTAATAAGTAAATTAGAAAAACAAACGAATCTAAATACAATATTTTATCTTTTTGTTGTATTTCCGAAAGAGAAATATTGGTAATCTTTTGCAAAATATATTTCACTTGTCAGATAAATTACAACATATGGACAATCTGTTGCAACAGATGGATATATCGGTTTGCTTTTCCATCAGTTGTGGCGTCTGTTGCAACTTGCTAGTCATCTGTTTATTCAATTTCATCGAGAGCAATCGATTTTTCTAAACATTTCTTGGCCAAATTCAATTTTTGCTCTTGGATTGCTTCTCTTTTTTTCTTTGCATCCTTCAACCAAACTAAATTTTTGCTATTGGATTGAGGGAAAAAATTGAATTTGGAGGCCACCTTGAAGGATGCAAAGAAAAAAAAAAAGCAATCCAAGAGCAAAAATTGAGTTTGGCCAAGAAGTGTTTAGAAAAATCTAGTGCTCTCGATGAAATTGAATAAACAGATGACTAGCAAGTTCCAACAGACGCCACAACTATCCATCTGTTGCAACAGATTATCTATATGTTGTAAGTTATCTGACTGGTGGAATATATTTTGCAGCAGATTACGAATCTGTCTCTTTCGAAAATACAACAAAAAGATAAAATTCTGTATTTAGATCTATTTTTTTTTAATTTACCTATTAATAAAGTCACTAGTTTTATTTAAGTAACACTAACAGACACAACACATAAATCCCGAATAGTTTGCGTCAGATGTGGAGTCTGTTGCGTCAGATATGGAGTTTGATACAACAGATATGGAGTCTGTTGGAATACATAACAGCATTACTGGTGGTTTGATTTGTTCCATCAGTTACTCCGTCTGATGCAACATCAACAACAGCATAAACTACAAACAACAAATAAAAAATATCAACAACAAAGAAAACAACAACATTTGTTCCAACAACATCATCAACAACAAAGAAGCATACATCCTATGTTCCAACACCATCAACAACAAGGGATGGACCCACATGGAGTCCTCCGGGTGCGCGAGCACAGACTGAACTCGTATCGAATTTTATATATGTATGTGGAAATAAAGAAAAAAACGTATATAATCTAATCAATGAGCACCCATAGTAAGAGTTGTTTGGTTAGCCTAGTTGTTGTTTATGGGTGCTTAAGGCTATTTATTTCTTTTGGTCTTGAGTTCAATTCCCGCTCAACACATATTTTTTTCATTTTGGTAACCAACTCTTCTCTTCTTATTCACTTTAAACTTTTTATTTTTTTCTCCCTTACTCCTTGTGTTGATTGTTCGGACTTTACTATTTTTAAGCTAAGAAGCACCCACCGTCTAAACCGCATCACACCACAAGTTCCAACAATGCCAACCCCACCAACAACACCACACCACAAGTTCCAA
>NW_025838778.1:0-6285 GCF_002878395.1 Capsicum annuum | reverse complement strand
GGGTAACCTCTGAAATAAACCATCAGGTCTCATATGCTCGGCCTTTTCCAGCTGACAACATAGGCAATGAGCCACAAAATTTGCTATATCTCGCCTTATACCACCCCACCAGTAGTGTTGTCTCAAATTATGATACATCTTAGTCACATCTGGATGGATAGAATATCTGGAACAATGGACCTCCTCCAAGATCAACCTAATCCAATCACCACTCTCGGCACACAAACTCAGCCCCCAATCCTCAAAACTCTATCTGAATCAAATAAGGTTTCCCTAACCTCTTCACTCAACATCTTATCATGAATCATTCTTAATCCAACATCGTCAAACTGATGAGCTCGAATCTGCCCCATCAAAGAAGATCTAGCCTCTACAAATGCCAAAATACGCCCCGGTGTTAAAATATTAAGGCTAACTATCTGGTTAGCTAAAGACTGAACCTCTAAGGCTAAAGGCCTCTCCTAGATCAAAAGATGTGCCAAGATACCCATGCTAGTCGACTTGCGGCTCAAGGCATCCGTAACAACATTAGCCTCGCCCGGATAGAAGAGAATAATCAAGTCATAATCCTTAAGCAACTCAAGCCAACGGCACTGCCTCATATGAAGGTCTCGTTGGTAAAAAGTACTGAAGGCTACGATGATTTGAGAAGATCTCACAACGGACTCCATACAAGTAGTGCCACTAAAACTTCAAGGCAAACTTAACTGTGCACAGCTCCAAATCATGGGTAGAATAATTCCTCTCATGAGGCTCCAATCTTGATGAGATACATACGTAATTACCATGCCCTCCTACATCAACACAACACCTAACCCAACACCTGAAGCATCACAAAAGATAATAAAGCCTACGCCTTCCTTGGGCAAAGTCAATATAGGAGCTGAAGTCAACAAATCCTTGAGCTTTTGAAAGCTCGCCTCACAAGCAGCAAACCACTGGAAGGAAATCTTATTCTGAGTCAACTTGGTCGATGGAACTACAATAGAAGAGTAACCCTTAATAAAACACTGATAATACCCGGCCAAACCAACAAAACTCCAAATCTCAGTGGGCGAAGTTGGTCTAGCCCAATCACGAACCGCTGCAACCATAGCCGGATCAACCATAATACCTTCCTTAGTCACCACATGACCCAAGAAAGTAATAGACTCCAACCAAAACTCGCACTTAGAGAACCTAACATACAACTTCACATTCCTCAATCTCTAAAGCACAATTCACAAATGCTCCTCATGCTCAACCTCACTCTTGGAATAAACCAAGATATCATCTATAAATACAAAAACAAAGGAGTTAAGATACGATCGAAACACTTAATTCATTAACTCTATGAACGCGATAGGAGCATTGGTCAACCCCGCTGACACCCAATTTTAGCTTTCTGTGTTTAAAATTAACGGTTTCAAACTTTGTGATCGTTAAAGGGCACAAAATATAGTTTTTTTTAATATATATTTTTACATTTTAAAACAAATTATTGATAATTGTTGTTCTTTTAGAATTTTTATTAATCTATTATCATATTTTATTTTTTTACATAATTATCCTTAATTTTATTATTTTAAAATTTTTATAAGTTTGTTATCGTTTTAATATTTATACATAGTCATCTACATACGTACATAACATAACACTACAATTCTTTTTACATAATTATAATTTAATTTTTTATAGAACAATACATTTTCTTTTCAAAGATGATTGTATTTTATTTATTTTTTATATTTTTCTATAATTATACATCGACATTCATATTTTTGTACCTTATTTAATACAACCTACAAATGATTATGTCGGCTCAATTATTTTAATACACAGAACAACAAATCAGTCAGGTCAAGGTCTCATCACTTTTTAAAAGATGACATTTAAATTGACGGGTTGAGATTTTCATTTGTTGAATAAAAGATTTTTATTTATTAGTTAAAAGGATGCAAAATCCTTCAGTTAATAACTTTTGGACTAAAATATATTTTGAGGAGACAAGAGGGTCATTTTTTTTTATTTTTTTGGATAATAGGGAAGGCCACTTTATATTATAAAAAGGGGGAGGACTTTAATTATTTTTAACAAAATATTCACACACATATACACATACATAATTTCAGATTGCCATAAACACATATTTTTTCTTAATTCACCCTACATTCTAACCTCTCACGCTCTTTTCTCTTCCTTTCCATTCACTGCCGACCCTCCACCACCGTCGGAGCTCCGACGGAGCCCACTACCCCTTTTCCGGTGAAACTATGTCGGAGCACATTGCTCCATCACCATACAACCTCTTTTTTTTACCAGCACCACCCTCTTCCTCCCTCTTTCCATGGTGCTCTTCCGGGATCGGTCGCTAGCGGGCGAGCCTCCAGTCCGGCAACACCTTCCCCATATCTGTATGCCCTTCCCCTTATTTCCTTTTTCCTTTTTTATGTCAGCATCATGCCTCACCGGAATTGATGGCCCGCGGGCTTCTTAGCCACCATACCACCACCATCGCAGTTGTCTCTTTACCATCTTTCTTTGGTTTATTTTTGGTTATGGAAAAAGTGGTATTTTCACTACTGCTATTTGATCCACAAATCTGGTCGCATTTGAATTTTGGGTGTTGCTCCGGTGAAAATCGTTGAAGCAACACCGATCTGACTAAAGTTGCTCACTCTCTGATGAATTACTATTTTTGGACTATATTGACTGCATTTTGCTTCATATATTTGTGTATATTGTTGCTTACTTTTGTTATTGTTGTTATTTTGCTCTGTTCTTGATTATTTTGCCACTGGTTTTTGTTGCTATTATTCATCAGGCGTTGGTTTTGGATAATTTTGGTCATTTACATCTTTACTTGGCTGACAAAGAACAAGATACTACACTATCATGGCCGATGAAGAAATTAACGATGATTTTTGAGGTCTCCACAAATAAAAAGACGGATTTTACGTATACAAATACGTAACAAAAATAAATATTTTTCGGCGATGATGAAATCTTCATAATATTTTTAAACTTTATCTGAGCCCCACTCTTTAACAAAAATTATTTTTTAAATACGTGTACATACGTTTTTAGTTTGTTTTGATAATTATTTATATGTTACTAACATTTTTAGTACAAGTGTTTGTACAGGTTCTCAGAAATACTTGTCAAAAAAGACACTCAAAAGGAGAGCTCGATTTTTTTTTTATGTTTGTATATTTTTTACATTCTTATAATTGTACAAATATTATCACAGTGAAACTTTTTTTTTTGGAGTGTTGGGCGGGATATTTCTTATTTACACAATCCTCATGACGCGTTAGGCAAATTTAGGTTGTTAATATTTATATTAAATCGATTTAGATATTTAATCAAATAATTCACACTTTTTTACACTAAAAAAATTACGTAATCTTTTTCTTTAAAACAAATTTTTCTTTATTCAAACTTTACTTTTCTTTTCATATACATCTTATATACGTTTATTTACATATCTTCATGTACTTGTATACACATTTTTTCTATAATAAATGTAATTTATGCATTCTTTACATATAAATTATTTACATCATTTTTACAGATTTTATATTTATATGTATACACATTGATCTTTTTCTTCATCTTTTAATAAATCCAAGTCTAGTCGGGAACCACATTTGTGGATTCTGAAAGGTGCCTAATCCCTTTCCTTTGAAATAATTTGAACCCTTGCCTAGAATTTAACTGGTTTTGTAGATTAAAACACAAGTCATACTTGTTAATAAATAAATAGGTTTCCTTATTTTCCATAAAATTAGGTGGCAACTCTATAAATAATTTATTTTTTTGGAGTCCATAATGTCGTGCTCGTTTTGACCTTAGGTAAAAATAGGGTATGACAATTTGGCGACTCTGCTGGGGATGCAAGATTCTAACCATTACAGACTTAGGTGACTATTTATGTTTTCTATACATTGTTATTTATTCTTCTTAATTGTATTGATTTATCTTGTTTGTATGACTTAAATTGTTTATTTGTTATTATTTTGTAGAGATTGTTTATTTGTTTATTATTTTATTAAATCGTCATTCCGTTGATATATTTCCTCCACTTCAAAAAATTGACATTCACACACATTGTACACGCGGATTGTACATTATACTTTCCCAGAATTCTTTCAAATCACCTTACTTTAGAGAGTCGACACATATGTGGGGTGAGCGAAAATTTTACTGTCGTGGGATCACGTGTCTTCTCATATAGGAAATTCAAGTTGAGTCTACCCATTCTTAGTCAACATAAGATAGAACTTAAACAATAACTTTTAGGTGCACGCATCATTAGTCAACTTTATGTCCGAAGGGTTCACGACCCAAATGATGCATTATTATATTCTTTGAACATATTTGAAGTATTATTGTGTCTGTACATAATTGTTTGCTCTGAATTGATTATACTTTAGTGAGAAGGTGTAGTCTAACCTTAGTTTTGCATAGTGGATCAGTTAAAAATGCACCTTAGCAACATTGTCACTAATTGCGTATAGGTTTGAACTACGTTTTGACATGATTCTTGTCCTGAGAAGATACATAGACAACCTTGTATTAGGGTTCGGTCTCTTCACTATTTTAGAATAATTTCTCCGGTATTCAAACTGGTTAATTTTCTAAAATGGTTTAAAAATGATCTCCAAAATTTTTCAAGAGCTCAAATTAATAGCTCCTCAAATTCAAATCTCAATTACATTAGTGCTTAGTCGGTCTACCTTCAGTTCCTTACTCAATTTGATTCAAGAATACCTATCTTGTTCTTTCGAACGTTGTAAACCATTAAATTTATGGCTTATCGATCTTCACTTTCAAAAGCAAGGTTTCAATATTTTTGTATGTTATAATAATATTATCATAATTTCATCAATGACTGACTTTTTTAATCTTGTCAACATATCGAAGTTGTGTCAAAGCTCTCCCCATGCTTGACATCCATTCTCTCGATCATTTGATCAGAACAATTTTGATGCTAAAAATAGTTCTTTCTTGATCGTCTTTATTATTATTTTAAGAATAACCATTTTTTTATCATACATGTTGCATACAAATTCACAAATTTGTCTGAACT
Source organism: Capsicum annuum (assembly GCF_002878395.1). Classification (NCBI taxonomy): domain Eukaryota; kingdom Viridiplantae; phylum Streptophyta; class Magnoliopsida; order Solanales; family Solanaceae; genus Capsicum; species Capsicum annuum. The sequence goes on along the minus strand of NW_025838778.1, from coordinate 1,214 downwards.
ACGCAGACCTGATTCTTGTTTTTTCACAAGATACGTAGGCAACCCTTATTTGGGTTCGATCTCAATCTTTCAAAAAATAAAAAAATAAAATAAAATTTTGACTTGGTTGATACCAATATAGTTAGGAGTGTGCATGAGAAAGAACAAATTGGTATGATAAAAAGGACCAATTTCATGGTAAACTATAGGTTTTTTTGGTACCTTTTATCACACCCAATGACACTTGAAAAAATCTCTTTCATACATCTAAGACTAGAACGATACCAATCTCATCGTTTCATGTGCATTGTGTGGTGAGCTTTAGTTTAATTCAGTACATTGCATTGCTGATCAAGAACTTGGCCTAATATTCGTTGAGGCAAAATTCTGAGTTACACTTGGTTTAGAAAAGGATTGTAGGCTCTCTTTGACCTGATTGTGCCTTTTGCAGACCACCAAATGACATTAACCCCTAGCACTTCTTCTTTTGAGCCTAAAACCTTTTCTTTAGACAACTACATTTGAGCCTATACCTTTTTGAGTGCTTACATGCATTATTCCTCTCTTGGCCTTACCTCCTTGAGCGCACTAAATTCGTACAAATTGCGAACGAAGATTCAAGATCAAAGACACAAAATGCAAAGGATATATTATCCCAGATGAACAAAAATGAAAAAAAACAACTTTAAAAGGAGCAAAGCCCCCACAAAAAGGAAAAAAAGAAAAAAAATGTATAATTTCTTGAAAAAAGGGAGTAATTCCAAAAAAAGATTCAAAAGAAGTCGAAACAAATACAAAATAAGGGACAACGAAGCACAACAAAAACATCACGCGTCAAAGCACAACAAATGTTGAAAGCACAAATGTAGTGTGATACGCCCAAATTACAACTCTCGTTAGAAAGTGCAAGCGGTCGCTGTCAAATATAGAACCCAACTGGGTTGGGTGTCGAATCCCATAGGGAATACTATGATCACTAAGTATTGCGATTATTATTAGACTGTTGATCGAAGGTTCCAAGGTAAGGGGGTTTCAGTTTAGGTGCACAATAATATTATCAGTGTAACGATGAGATGATATGTGTAATAATATTTGATCACAAAGAATGACAAGTTAGGGTTATGTCCACCTTGTAGCTTCTACTTCTCTGTTAACTATGAGTAATATAGATTTTATACATGCATGCACTTATAGTGAGACGTATTCTAATTCTAAATCCAAGTGTTTTTCAACCA
>NW_025838777.1:0-2459 GCF_002878395.1 Capsicum annuum | reverse complement strand
CCCCCCCCCCCCCCAAAGCATAACAATGAAAATTGGTTCAGAATTCAGCATGTTAATTTTTCTCAAAAAAAAATTGCCGCAAACAGCATGCTCTTTTGAACAAGTGTTTCTTGAATATTTGAATTTTTTTTACATAAAATCAAGATAATCTTGAAAATAATAATTCATTATCTGACAATAAGCAGGAAAAAAATAAATGGAACAGAAAGAATGTCACCACCTAAAAACGAGGGTCATGATGACACTTGTCGCAGCGTACCTTAATAAGTAAGCCTATCACCCAAACTGATACAAAAAGAGAAAAAGACAGAAAAATCCCAAGGTTGGGCTTCTAGAACCAAGTCGAACCATATAAGTAATCATAACAATGCGGAAAGAACTTATCATAAATACCAATCATGCCCAAAACTAGGCGTCAATAGTGTAAGAACTACTAAAACAACCCAAGAGTCAAATACATCAAAAAAATAACCACAAAGGAATAATATCTGTCTCGGAATACTAATAAAGGCATAACTACTATAGAAAGATAGAGGTGAACTTCAGACGTATAAATGTCCAACCGCTACCTTGGAAGCTCCAACAATCGCCTGAGTCAAGAAAGTTGAGGCGCACTTGAGTTAGGACCTGCACCGAAAAGGCGCAGTAGGCATGAGTACGGTCCACTTGTACATAGTAGGTATCACAGGTCGACCAAGAAAAGTAGTAAATAAAGCATACAAAATATATACTAAGGATACGTCACCTGCAATCAGAAAATGTCCCACAACAATAGCCCACACAGCTTGCACTAACAGTTCTAATATATCTCACATATATTGCAACATCACACAAAATAGAATAAAAGTAGGTATTATATCACATATAAGAAGAACAAGGGTGAACATGCATATATACATGATCGTCAAACACAAGTAAAAGAAGCTACAATAAATACATAGATGACAAGTCAATATGGCAATACAACACAACTTAACATAATAAAGTAAGTGTAATGTATATGATGATGATCCACGAGGTCGTCACACAACCTCTGGGATCGTCGTACAATCCCCGTATACACCTACGGAGGCAAGCCTCCCAACGCAGGACCCATGGAGGGTTCGTAAACCCATACACAATCCACATATCTCATATCTCCTTTCTGGCACATCCCTCAGAAATGATTTTATAAGGTGTTACAATATCTCTTAAAAAAGTAATCCAGTGTTTCTTAGATGTTGCCACGGTGGTACCAATATTTCATGAATGAGTATGATATGAAGATGTAATGCTCACAACCAATCACAATGAGTATTTCCACAAAAAACCACATGATATATTTCCACAACCAACCACAATGATACTTTTCCACAATCACATGAGCCAATATCCACTCATTATTTTCGTATCATCCATGAATTTTCACTTGTCTCATTTGCCAATAAAGTATGAATATAATCACAATACACCAATGGTATCACATTAAGCATTTTAATAACAAAATATAATTATTCATATGTATTCAAGGCTATCAATATTACACAGGACCCCACACGGTCACACATATCACATAATATCTCAATTTCGATAATTACATCACATATAAGCCCTCACACGTGCACAACACATAGATAGACATTTTTTATGATTAGTTCTCACCCTTAACATGTATTTTGTATCATCATTTACTACCAATCTCAGTCTGAAAGAGTTAAGTCATAACCTACCTCGAAAGCCGAAATAGGTCTGCCACACTTGAACCTGCGATCTTACTTTTCACGAACAATCTCAAACTCCACTAAATACATCAAATATGAAATCTATGCATCAAAACAAAATCAACGACACCCATATTGATAATTTTTGGTTCGGGATCAAAACCGACCCCCAAAATGGATTTTCTAAAAACAAGGGCAAAATTAAAACTTTACTTCAAAAACATGTTCCCCATATTTTTAGAAACCTACATCTAAAAATTCAAATTAAATCGAGTAAAAAATGAGGTTATAATCGAAGAAAAATCATTTTTGGGCGTTCCTAGGTAATATCTTTGAAAAACGGGTTAAAATCAAGAATTGGAGTTGTTTTAAAGGTTAAACTGATGAAAAACTAGTAATTATAAGATTAAAACATTATTCAAGTGAAAAGGAGTGAAATTGGGGTTTAAAATCAAGCCCTAAGATTTTGGGGGGTTTTGAGAAATTAATCAAGAAATAACTAAGAAAAATGTGAATTCTTACCTTAAATCTATAATAAAATCAAGAAATAGATATTAATCTAGCTTCCTAAGCTCACACAAACTATACTTTTAAGCTCCCACACTATTTTAGGATTTAACTCTCAAGAGGCAAGATGAAAATGTGCAAAATGGACCAAAAATAGGTGGAAAAAGCTGTTATATTGCAGTTTTTCTACAATATTAAGTGCTGTTTTTTCACTTAAGTCGAAACGGATTTCGACGGGGTGTCCGAGATTCG
>NW_025838776.1:0-1389 GCF_002878395.1 Capsicum annuum | reverse complement strand
ACGGCTTATTCGAAATGTCATCAAAAGTTGATAAAATCTTATGAGTTCAGTTTAGAGCTGACGACATTTATGAAAGGCTATCATGTTTGTGATGGCTTATCAAGAAATATCATCACACTTGGGACCTAAAGCATTACTAAACCCTTTCAAGGGGTGTGGAATTTCAATGATTGATGTGTTTGTGTTTGTACTCATGAGGGTCAACTAATGGTTTTTCTCTTACTAGAGGTCTTGAATGGCACCTAAAGTAAAAAACTCAAAATCTACAAGGAAAGTGACCAAGGAAAGTGCATCTCGGAGACTTTTCAATGAATAGTCTGATTATAAAGAGGGAGCGCCTCTACTGAGGAAGCAAAAGAAGAAGAAAATCTCTAAAAAGACTCCACCACCCCCACCAGTTGAGGTGGAAGAGAGTGAAGAAAGTGACATTGAGCCAATAACATTCGAGCATATAGCTTCTGAACAGTTGGCCTCTGAGCAACAAGAGTCTAAACATGCTGCATCTGAAGAGCATGAAGTAGATCATCCTGAGTCGGAGGAACATGATTTTGGGAAACCTGAATTTGAGGGACCATCAACTGAATCCCCTTCTGCTAAGCCAAAATATGACGAAGACTCTCCGATTCAGGGAACTATGGTCAAATCCAATAATCCTGAAGTCCAACATAGCACTAGATGGCAGATTCGCAAAGCATAGAAAATATTTTTTGATGGGCTTCGCAAATCCAACAGGACTGCTATCAAGAGGACAATCTTTGAGGAGAAGAAAATTATCACTAAGGGGTTGAGTAGGTACCTGAAAGTGGAGCAGAAATTTCATGGATATGATTTGGGATGGACTACACGGGGAGGAAATTCATATTTCCCTACACTAGTTAGGGAGTTCTATGAAAACTACCAAGCTCGCTTAGAAAACATGTGTAGCGAGGGAGAGAAAGCATCTGACCAACCTTTGTTGGACAAAGTTCTGGTACAGGGTGTAATGGTGGATATTTTTGAAGCAACAATCAACAGGTTCCTTCATGGCCCAAAATTTACTCCTCAAGCTAGTTCACCTACTTTGTATGCCCAGTTGAAGCATCAAGAAAATCAGCAGAATTGGTTAGCCACACTCATAGGCGATAGATAACCGAAATGGCTAACAAATTTGAGTGAAAGGATCTTCAAGCCCTCCCTGAATTCAGAGAAAAGATTTTGGTGGGGTATATTTCTTACTTGGTTTATGCCCACAGATGGTGATAATATTCTCGGGGATGATAGAGCAATATTAGTCATAAGTTTTGTGGCTAACGTCAAATTGAAATTTGGAGAAATTATTGCTGAAGAGATAAAAATTCATTTCTCGAGGTCTGATACAACATATCGCTTCCCTTATTTAATTACAAGGTT
>NW_025838775.1:0-1360 GCF_002878395.1 Capsicum annuum | reverse complement strand
GTTTCAGCTGTCTTCTCTATTCCCTATCTAATCTTGGCATGTCTTGCATCATTCGAGGACGAATGTTTCCAAGAGGGGGATGATATAATACCCCAGGAAATTTTTCGTTGAAATTTTATGCATAAATGTGTTGGGTTCTATCTTCTAGAATGAATTATAAATTTTCCATGCGGAATGTCATAGATTATGACCCACCATTACGTAGAGTATCGAATAATATTTCCAACAATATGTGGATCATCCAAAACGGACACCTGAGCGACGAGTTATGAACATTTCGATCGAACCGTGAATAGTAGTGAACAGTAAAATGTGCAGGAAAAACTGGCGTATTTCTGTTCTAACTTTAAACGATCATAACTCCTTGTACATAATGATCTGGGTGATATACTATATATCAACGAAATCTATGCGAGTCCTCTTTCCAATGAAATTAGTTTCATCCAATTTGTCTATCGGAGCAAAAAGTTATGGTCGATCTACTTCAGCCTATCAAAAGCGAATTTTTGGGTCAACTTCAAATGATAATAAATCCTCGTACATAGTGATCTAGGTGAGATACTATATATCAATGGAAAGATAGAGAGTCCTCTTTCTAATGAAATTGGTTTCATCCAATTTGGATATTGGAGTAAAATGTTATCCTTGATCTACTTTAGACTATCAAAACAGTCCACCATAGGATAGATTCGAGAATTATTTGATTTTTAGGGTCATTTTGGTGGTAGATTTCCCTTCTTCTAGATTAGGTGGAGTAGTCATGATCAATCGGTCAGTCTAAGTATAAACCTTTTAGAGTGTCTTTGTGTAATACCCTGAGAAATTTTTCGCTGAAATTTTGTGCGTAAATGTGTTGGGTTCTATCTTCTAGAATGAATTATAAATTTTTCATATGGAATGTCTTAGATTATAACCGACTATTGTGTAGAGTATTGAATAATATTTCCAAAGATATGTGGATCATCCAAAACGGACACCCGAACGACGAGTTATGAAAATTTTGATCGAACCATGAATAGTAGTGAACAGTAAAACGTGCAGGAAAAAGTACTGAGGCCTGGCGTATTTTTGCTCTAAATTTAGAAGATCATAACTCCTTGTAAGTAATGATCTGGGTGATTTACTATATATCAACGAAAAGATCTGTGAGTCCTCTTTCCAATGAAATTGGTTTCATCCAATTTGTCTATCGAAGCAAAAAGTTATGGTCGATCTACTTCCGCCTGCCAAAAGTAAATTTTTGGGTCAATTTCAAATGATCATAACTCCTCGTACACAATGATCTGGGTGAGATACTATATATCAACGGAAATATATGAGGGTCCTCTTTCTAATGAAATTAGTTTCATCCAATTTGGAT
>NW_025838774.1:0-1384 GCF_002878395.1 Capsicum annuum | reverse complement strand
ATGATCCAGCTACTCAATCTAAAAGGACTCTTTGGTGGATTACCTGGTGATGTTCCAAATCTATATTTGGTGAATTTGATCTATATTTGTAAGTCATTTGATAATCCTAGAGTGGGACAAAATGCTATTTGTTTAAGATTGTTCCCACTGTCTCTGTTTAGGGAAGCAACTATGTGGTTGAATGAGCTGACTCCTGATTCTATAATAAATTGGAGGCAATTGAAAGGAGCTTTCCTAGAAAGGTTCTTTCTGCCCTCCAGAATGTTACAATTGAGGGATGAGATCAGCAACTTTAGGCAATTGGCCAATGATGTTTTGCATGAAACTTGGGCGAGGTTTAAAAAGAATTTAACTTAATGCCCAAATCATAAGATGACTGACGAACACTTGATGGAAATATTCAACAGAGCTTTGAACTCACTTTCAAAGCCAATAGTGGATAATGCTGCAGGAGGAGCTTTAATGGAACTCACCTTTACTGAGGTTGTAGAGATGTTAGAAAGAATGACTAAGAAAAGTAGAGCTTGGCATACCAAAGATTATGTGGTAGCAAGGAATACTAGGTCTAGTGTAATATCAGTAGAGTAGCTAAGAGAGAAGAGGAGCGTGATCAGGATATGGGTAACACGAAAACCTTGATGGATCTGCTCACGAAACATTTTATATCAGGAAATGTAGAAAAGGTAAAAACTGTGGGGTCCCACGGTAAGGGAGTTGAATCAAACACTGAGGAAGAGGCTAACTATCTGCATAACCAGGGAGGTTTCTGGGCCGGTGGTCAATGAAACGAAGGTAGGATCCATCAAGGATATTGGAAGAATAAAACTAACAGGAGTGGACTGTATGTACCTCCTGGAAGCCGTGATAATGCTGCCACCAGTTCAGGCAAAATGTACATCGATGACATGATGGAGAAACTATTAAAGGGAGTTCAGGCGACCAATTCTGGGGTGACTACTATGAGGAGTGACATATCTTCCATGAGTCAACTATTAAATTCTCACTCAATCGCTATTAAATAACTGGAGCAGCAGATAAGCCAATTATCCACAGTATTTAACCAAAGACAGAATGGGACTCTACCAATTGATACAATTCAGAATTTGAGGACTGATGGATCATGTATGGCCATTACCACTAGGAGCGGTAAGATGTTATCTAGACCAGGTTTGGGAGCATCCTCTTATACTGATGAGGTCAAAATGGATTAGGAGATGGTTGATAAATCTCCAGTGGTGCCTATGAAGTTGGGAGGTTCAGAAAAGAAGAGAGCATAAATAGAACAACAACCTAAGTAGAAACATATTAGTGATATAGGGCAAGGCATAGGAAAACAGGTAGAAGTTGTTCCAACTGAAATACCAAGGCCACCACCCCTATTTCC
>NW_025838773.1:0-1276 GCF_002878395.1 Capsicum annuum | reverse complement strand
AACAAATTATGAAATAGATAGTGAATCAGATGAATCAAATGACTAAAAAAGATACAACAAAATGGAAAAGGATAACTCATCTCTTCTTGAAAATCAAACAGGTCTTCCTCCTGTTTTAAATTGTCCCAAACATATTATATTTTTGTTGCAACAATGAATCAAATATTGGGACAAATTTCTGCATGAGGAAGACCCTGTGTGATAATTTCCAACGAATGAACCATCCGTTGTAACATATGAATCATCGATTGTAGCAGATAGGTCATCTGTTGGTACAAATAAAAGCTGTATGAAGAGCTGTTTGATTTGCTAAAACAAATGAGACATATGTTGCACCAGATAAAGTATCTGGTGTAACAGGTTAGTCAACTGTTGCAACAGATGTATATATCTATTTGATAATTTTTAGCAGATGTGTCATCTGTTGAAACAGATATATTTCTATTTTTTTTGTCAGTTGGTAGAAATATAATATATTCACCTTCTTCAGCTCGTGCTGCTCTCCTTTGGACATCGTATGTTTCTCAGTGCAACACACAGACAGAGGAGTTACAATTTCGCTTTTTTGGATGCCTGATAATTCTCTTGAACTCACTCTCCTTCTTCTCTTAGCCCTAATCTCTAATGGAGCAGATGGAAACAAAATCCTCTTTGATAGAATGAGACCCCTCTTATATGTCAATTCCTTTACAGAAGTAGTTAATTATAATACCCGAGAAATTTTGTGCGTAAACGTATTGGGTTCTATCTTCTAGAATAAATTATAAATTTTTCATGCAGAATGTCTTAGATTGTGGCCCACCATTACATATAGTATCGAATAAGCTTTCCAACGATATGTGGATCATCCAAAACGGACACCCGAGCGACGAGTTATGAACATTCCGATCAAACTATGAATAGTAGTGAACAATAAAACGTGCAGGAAAAAGTACTGAGGCCTGACGTATTTTTGCTCCAAGTTTAAACTATCATAACTCCTTGTAAATAATGATATGGGTGATCTACTATATATCAACGGAAAGCTGTGCGAGTCCTCTTTCCAATAAAATTGGTTTCATCAAATTTGTCTATCGGAGCAAAAAGTTATGGGCGATCTACTTCAGCCTATCAAAAGTAAATTTTTGGGTCAACTCCAAATGATCATAACTCCTCGTACACAATGATCTGGGTGAGATACTATATATCAACGGAAATATATAAGAGTCCTCTTTCTAATGAAATTAGTTTCATCCAATTTGGATATTAGAGTAAAACGTTATGGTTGATCTACTTC
>NW_025838772.1:0-1113 GCF_002878395.1 Capsicum annuum | reverse complement strand
AAGTCATAGTTACTTTCTCCCCTTTCCTTCTGTACAATTGGCTCTGTGCTAATGATCTTCAAAACTGCTGTTGATTCCAATCCATTTTTAATGATAAGATGACATTTAGTATTTTACAGTTATGGTTACTTATTCCAAACTTTTCGACATGGCTTCTTCTTCACTACTGTATTTCCTTTACATATTGCATTTGATATGCTTTACTTGAGCAGCAAAAGGCGTCTGGTTCATAGTGTACACCAACTGTTGCATCAACCGCCACATCGGTCTATTGAGTAAAATCATTGCGCACATTCAATCCAAAGTCAAAATAAAACAGTATTACCAGAACAGTCCATATACAAACAAACTATCATGAATATCTTTTCAAGCAGTTCATAAAAACATAAATGAGATACTAGAAAAAAGAAATTGAACATTGTATTGGGTAGGGGACGCGCGAACGCAGGCCCCCTCTGCCACAAAATATGACGTAGACTCGGCCACTTGGGCCGACCTTAGGCAGGCATCCCTCCAAAGTGCAATGGAGGTCACTAGCCTAGGTCATGGACCTTCTTGATCGGCCATTGACCCCGTCCAGGTAAGTATGTTTCTCCGATGTACTTGGCCCTTTTTTATAGTATCACCATGCTACTATTATATCTTCTTACCTTTCTGTATTTAGTATAACAAACTAACAATCATGAAAAATTAACAATGTTACTTGGCTATTGTTATTGCTCCTTGTTTTCTGTATGCTACGTAATGTTTTTAAAGTTATTTGCTATGTCCTCTTTACTTCTGTATTGTTCTTTTTAAACTGCTTGATGTGTGGGATTACAGTGGGTTGTTGTTTTTGCTAAACGATTTTGTTGTGCATTACTCGAGCAGAGGGTCTTTCGGAAATAGCCTCTCTACAAGGTAGGGATAAAATCTGCATACACTCTATAGGAAATAGCGTCCCCTATTATCCAAATATTATTCTTTTGTCAGAAAGAAGGTCGGAACCATGACATGCATACACTCTACTAGTAGTTGAAACAGATATTGTCCTAATCCCAGAAACATTTGTCACTGGTTGCTGCTGCCTGCTTGCTCAGTAGTAAATCAAATCAAAATCAATAAAGGGAAGAC
>NW_025838771.1:0-1068 GCF_002878395.1 Capsicum annuum | reverse complement strand
AAACGATCATCACTCCTTGTACATAATGATCTGGGTGAGCTACTATATATCAACAAAAAGCTCTGAGAGTCCTCTTTCCAATGAAATTGGTTTCATCCAATTTTTCTATCGTAGCAAAAGGTTATGGTCGATCTACTTCAGCCTATCAAGATAGTCCACCAAAGGACAGATTTGACATTATTTGATTTTTAAGGGTATTTTGGTCATTCCCACTCCAATCCATCCAGGTAAACCATGGATTTAAGTCCATTAAGAGCATTCAATAGCTTATTTTTCTCCAAAATTTCCTAAGGCTCAAACCCCAACCCTACTACTCCAAATTTCATCCTTCTATGTCTCTTGATTGAACCGTAGAAATTTCAAATTGATTTGGGATTCGAGTTGATCATGTTAAGGTCTTAGAAAAGCACCCTTTATTTTCGTGAATAAAGTTCTGGAGTCGGAAGTTCATATTCATCTTCCATTTTTAGGTATGTGGGGCTTTGAACTAGATTATCCTTTCGATCTTGTGCCCGATATTTTTGTTGAATTACATTGACATGAGATTTTACATGTTTTACCATGAATTGAAAATATGGTTTTATATCTTATATTATTGTCCATGAGCTATGGAATTATGTCATCCGATATGTGTATGATGTTGAGATGGAATTATGTCCAAAAAGTATTTGATTATGACAGTATGATTATTTAATTTGTTAAGCCTTGTTTTATACTATCATTCCACTATTTCCTTATTATGAATTTATAATTGATATTGGAAATTCTATATCCCTACTATGGGTTGATGTCTCAAGTACCTTGAAATGAGAGTTGGATGGCAAATTGAGAAATGTTGATATTGAAGTTTCAATGAGTCTTGATATTTTTCGGATGGTTTTGATGAGTTAAATTGTTGAAAATATTACGTATTGAGTCTTCATATCCTTGTCCAAATGTCGAGTCGGTTATGGTTCAATGCATTGATACCTTGTTGATGTTGAGGAAGATTAAAATGTTTTGAGCTAAAATGTGTTGAGTTAGGAATCTACAAATTGATATGATTTGATAAATGAGAAAGAGATTTGA
>NW_025838770.1:0-4771 GCF_002878395.1 Capsicum annuum | reverse complement strand
TTTCTCATATTTTAAATTATCCTAAACAGATTATATTTCTGTTACAATAGATGGATCAACTATTGGGACAAATTATAACATGAGGAAGACCTATATGATAATTTCCAACAGATGAACCATCTGTTGCAACATATGACTAATCTATCTGAAAAAAACTAAAATGGTAGAAAGTCTTGATTTAATTTGTCCCAACAGATGACCCATCCATTACAGCAAAACAGACGAGACATATGTTGAACAGATATTATATCTAATGCAACAAGTTAGCCAACTGTTGCAACAGATGTATATATCTGTTTGATCATTTACAGCAGATGTGTCATCTGTTAAAACAGCTATGTGTTTGTTTGTTAGTTAGAACAGATGATATATATTCACCTTTTTCAACTCGTGCTGCTCTCCTGTGGCCCTTGTACATTGCTCAATAGTGCAACACATGGACAGAAGAGTTGCAATTTTGCTTTTTTGGATGCTTGATAATGCCTTGGAAATTACTTTTCTTCTCCCCTTAGCCTTAATCTCTAATGGAGTGGATGGATTTAATCCTCTTTAATGGAATGACACCCCTCTTAGATGTCAATTCCTTTATAGAAGCAGTTAATGCATTACTTGCATTAATCACTGCATCATGTTTCTCCTTGCAGTCTTGACATTTGCGTGCAGAACATTCTCTATGAGAGGCAAAATCTATATAATTAGTATGATCATATGCATAATGGTTTGTTTTAAAAATTGTAAGAGGAGCATCATTATCCCCAACAGCAGCAGTACTACCACCACCAACAGCTCCACCACCATCATCAACGACAACAAGCCCACCCTCCAAAATTATTTTTCTTCTGATGGTTCTTGCTTCAAACAATTTTATTTTTATTCTGTCAATGACCTTAGGGTTCAAAAAAGTTTGCAAAGATCGTAAAGTAAGAAAAAAATAGCATCTTCAACTCTCAAGTGGTCGAAACAAGCGACGGATGCACAATCTAACATATATTACAATGATGATTAGATCATTCAAAAAAATTATTAATTAAAACAAAAACTCAATTAAAATTATACTTATTGCATCCTTCGGGGGTTGAAGAGATTAAGCAATTTTACATTTTTATCAGTTTTGACCGACAACCATCTCAAGATTCTTGGACAGGAAACTTCTTCCTAGTAGTTCACTTGTTGTCTCAAATAAGGAATGGCTTCAAACGCCCAAGCCTATAAAATAAAGCCAATAAATCAAAACCATTATTAAATAAAAAAATAAATCGTATCATAATAAAAGAACATTTATCATGAAAGTCCATGGAAAGCCATATAAGTTGACTATCTTTGGAGTTAACGGAGTCGACAAATATTTGATAGTCATTTTGAAATTTTCATAACCCCAAGGATAGTTATTAAATGCTTTAAGATCCTCAGAGAGCTTTATTAAACCAACGCTTATGTCGTTGTTAACGTATCTCGCTCAAAGAATATTATGTACAAATCAAATCAAGCACAATGATTACTTGTGCTTCTTTGAAATTCTTTTACCTTTCAACGCTTCTATCAAATTTTATTTTTGAAGCTTGGACCAACAATGGACACCAGGTCATCACGATCACTCGACTTGACTTTGCCTCTTTTGGGTGTGCGGGGTGCTTTTTTTGGGTTAGAATAGGTATAACTTGAGAAATAGAAGGAGGATAACATTTTAGTCCAGTAACTATAGCAAACTCCTTCCAACCGAAAAAAACAAGCATGTCACAGTAATTTATCCATACCTGATCCATCTTATCTTTGTTTGCATACATAAACCTACGCTTGAGAAGTTCATATACCATTTTCATTTAGAAACGAACATTGTTGTCCTCAGATAAATCAAGATATTACCCAAAGCAGAAGTCCCTGAAATAAACATTCAATTTTTTTTCTCAAAGTATTTTTCTGAAGGTGTCGAAAGATTTTTCCATGGTTGACTTAACCACGAAATCACCCGTTAAATTTGTGGCACCATCGCACTACATTCTCACAAGATAACGATCAATGCTGAAGGTTTTGACCAACTTTTCGGTGGAAGGGCTATTAGCATTTGGATCATCTCTTTTGAAATATTCCTCCTCCCCATGTTCATCATATTCTGCTCCTGATTGAGATAACATTTGTAAAGCAAGCTCATAGAGTGGTGGATGTAGCCTAGCTGCTTCACTTGTTCCTTTACTTGGACTTTTGGGAGCCATATAATCTAAAAATAACAGGAATATAAAATAGATTATAATTGAATAATGCATCATTAAAAAGGGATAACAGTATATCTAACATGTACAATAGTAAAATAACAGTTCCAGTAGATCGCATATCCGTTGCACCAGGTAGGTAATCTGTTGGAACATATAACTAATCTATTGAAACAAATGAGTAATATGTTACAACAATAAAAACAGATCACTCATCTGTTGAAACAGATGACTTATCTGTGCAACAGATGACTTATCTGTGCAACAGATCACACATCTGTTGCAACACATGAGAGATCAGTTGGAACTGTTATCAACGATCAATATTATTTAGATTTCTTCCAATGAAGGGTCGTCTATCGCAACAGATAAATGATCAGTTGGAAAAATCAAGTCTTGGACATATTCTGTTGAAACAGTTGATAGGATTTTAACCATCAGAAGGTTCATCTGTTGCATCGGATGATTGATCAGTTGCATCAGATTTTTAATCTGATGGTCCCTCCATTACATCAGATGGTTGATCTGTTGCATCAGATTGTAAATCGATTGGTTCATCTATTGCATCTGATGGTAAATATGTTGCAATAAATGATTAATCTGTTGCATTAAATTGTAAAACTATTGCATCAGTTGAATCTGTTGCATCAAATGGTTAATTTATTACGTCAGATGGTTAATTTGTTGCATCAGATGGTCAATTTGTTGTATCAGATAGTTAATCTGTTGCGTCATATGGTTAATCTGTTGCATCAGAAGGTTAATCTATTGTGTCAGATGGTTAATCTGCTGCATCAGATGGTTAATCTATTGTAGAAAAAAATAATAGCATGATTTTGTTCAATATAACAACGGCAATATCACATTTTTTACCAAGAACAAAAACAAATTAACCCAACAACGGGTGCAACACCAAAAACACCAACATCGTTGTTTTATGTGTACAAACACAAACAACGAAAATTAAACTTCAAAAAATACAACAAACAACAAAAAATTATATTTCACTCCGAAAAGAGAAGAGAAGAAATACCAGAAATTAGAGTTTTATTCAGACTGCATTTCAAATAAAGCAACAAATATTGAAATTGTTAACCAATACTTGAAGAGAAGTTGGCTCAAGTTCCTCTTTTTCTTCAAAACTAAAAGGTCATAATTTTTTACCTGTGAAAGAAGAAAAGAGACAAAGAAGAACTTGAAGTGGTTGTGGCCGGAGAGCAAGGCTATCACAACGATTGTTGGTTGAAAGTCGAAAAGGAACTCAAAGCCCAACTATTTGTCGTCGGAGGTTGAAGTCGTTGGGGATTGAAAGGAGAAATTTGCAGAACTGTTGGTTGGAAGAAACTGTCGAGAGAGAGAGGAGAGACAGTTGATTTAGAGAGGAGAAGGGTGTGGGTTGATTTGTATTTTTGAGAAGATTAAAAAGTTTTGAAACCATAAATCAAGTCTACAATTAACTTAATCAAGTTTCCTCATTATGTTTGACCCTTTAAGTTGGTCAATGTCGCCAATCCTTTATTCAAGACTTAAATGACACCTTTCCTTCAATTTTCTCTTGTATCTTGCTAGGATTAAAGAAATATTTCAAGGACAAATTAATTATAGTATATGTTTGTATGAAGACTTTATCAGAACAAAATTCGAAAAAGCTTGGAAAACCCAAGAATATTGAAAAGCCGAAAAAATTCAAAGTTGAAAAACTTAAATTTTATTGATTTGATTTATAAATTCAAAAACCCTACACAAATAATTTGATTTGATATTTTAAAAATTTGAACCAACCCAATCAATATCATGCACACCCCTTGGCACGTCGAAGGTTCTCGCTTTAATCTGTAGTATAATAATACACATTATTTGCCTCATGATTCATTTCATGTGAAAAGGAAAATTAAACTGAGATCAAAAGATGCATCTCAATTGTCAAACGTAATTCAGAAAAAGAAACCTCAATATTTCATGAATAAACCCATGTGTTTATTATAATTTGTTTAATATTTTAAAAATCAACATCATTATTTTGGACTCCTAAGCTGGAGCCCTTGGAATGGCCAATATCATGCTGTATTGCTCGCAAGTGTTTGTTGCTTGAAATACTATATGAAGTGGAGGTTAGCTTTTGAAGTTTTGTGTAATAACATAGGTATCATCAAAATTCAAAGGTAAGTTAGTTGATTAGATCAACGTTGTTGTGTGTAGCAGAGTGTTAGCCAATTAAAAACTTCTATGTCTAGAAAATACATGTTGTTGAGATGAGGATGTTGAAGATATGTGGTCATACTAGGATCGGAGTGATAGGATTAAAAATGAAGATATTCGAGATAAGATGGGAGTGGCCTCTGTAGTGGACAAGATGAGGGAAGTAAGATAGAGAAGATTTGGACATATGAAAAGGAAATGCGCAGAGGTGCAAAGATGAATATAGAAGGCACGAGAAGAGGCAGAGGTAGACCGAAGAAGTATTGGAGAGAGGTAATTAGACAGGATATAATGCAGCCTTAGGTTACCGATGACACGGCCTTAGATGGGAGAGTGAGGAGGGCTTGTATTAAGGTAGAATGATA
>NW_025838769.1:0-2463 GCF_002878395.1 Capsicum annuum | reverse complement strand
ACATATATTAAGAATGATGATGAAATTATTTAATCATTAATTAAAACTAAAACTTAATTAGAATTGGACTTACTGCTTCCTTGGGGGGATTGAAAAGATCAAGAAATTTTGCATTTTTATCAATTTTGGCCGACAACCACCTCAAAATTCTTAGACAGAAAACTTCTTCCTGGTAGTTCACTTGTTGTCTCAAATAAGGAATGGCTTCAAATGCCCAAGCCTATATCATAACGCCAATAAATCAAAAGCATTATTGAATAAAAAAATGATGAATCATATCATGATAAAAGAAATATTTACCATGAGGCCCATGGAAAACCATATAAGTTGACTGTTTTTGGCATTAACGGAGTCAACAAATATTCGACAGTCATTTTGAAGCTTTCATAACCCCAAGGATAGCTATTAAATTCCTCAAGATCCTCGGAGAGATTTATTAAACCGAGGCTTATGTTATTGTTAATCGCTCACCCCAAGAACATTATGTACAAACCAAATCAAGCACAATGATTGCTTGTGCTTCTTTGAAAGTCCTTTACCTTTCAATGCTTCAATCAGATTTTTATTTTTGAAGCTTGGACCAACAATGGACACAGGTTATCACGATCACTCGACTTACCTTTTCCTTTTTTGGGTGTGCGGAGTGCTTTTTTTTTTTTTATCAGAGTAGGTATAACTTGAGAAGGAGAAGGGGGATAACATTTTAGTTCGCTAACTATGGCAAACTCCTTCCAACTAAAACAAATAGGCATGCCACAGTGATTTATCCACACATCATCCATCTTATCTTTGTTTTCATACATAAACTTGCGCTTGAGAAGATCATATACCATTTTCATCTAAAATGAGCATTGTTGTCCTTCGGTAAATCAAGATATTTCCCCAAGCAGCTTTCCCTGAAATAAGAATCTAATTTTTATTCTTGAAGTATTTTTCTGAAGGCATAGAAAGATTTTTCCATGACTGACTTAACCACGAGATCACCCGTTAAATCAGTGGCATCATTGCACTGCATTCTCACAGGATAACGATCAATGCTGAAGGTTTTGACCAACTCTTCGGCGGAAGGGATATTAGTATTTGGATCATCTCTTTTAAAAGATTCCTCCTCCCCGTGTTCATTATCTTCTGCTCTTGATTGAGATAACGCTTGTAAAGCAAGCTCATAGAGTGGTGGATGTAGCTGAGCTGCTGCACTCATTCCTTTACTTGGACTTGATTCGATTTATTTTATTTTGAGAGCCATGTTATCTTAAATTAACAGAATCATAATATAAATTATAATTGATTAATGCATGACAGTAATATAACAGTTCTAACAGACAACTAATCTATTACACCAGGTATGTTATCTGTTATAACATATAACCGATCTATTGTAATAGATGAGTAATCTGTGGGAACCATAAAAATAACACTATCTATTGTACCTGATATTTTATCTGATGCAACACATAACTGACCCATTGCAACGGATGAGTAATCTATTAGAAACCATAAAAATAGATCACTAATCTGTTGCACCAGGTATTTTATCTGTTACAACATATAACCGACCTGTTGTAATGGATGAGTAAATCGTTGGAAATAATAAAAACAAATCACTAATCTGCTGTACCAGGTATGTTATCTATTGCAACAGATAACCGGCCTGTTGAAATGTATGAGTAAACCATTGGAAAGAATAAAAACAGTCCTAATCTGTTGCAAAATAAAGAGTAAACCATTGGAAAGAATAAAAATAGATCACTAATCAGTTATCTGTTGGATCAATATTGTTTAGATTTCTTCCAAACAGAAGAGTCGTCTGTCGCAACAGATGAATGATCTGTTAGATTGTTCACCTATTACATCAGGTTTTCATAGTTGCATAAGATTTTTCATCTGTTGCATCAAATTTTCATCTGTTGCATTATATGTTTCATCTATTACATCAGATGTTTCAACTGTTGCAATACCATTTCTACCAATACAAACAATAAATCAACCCAGCAACATCAACACATCACACACACACATACACTAAGAACATCAACTGTGACCAAAAATCCCCAACAAATTTGAATCAACAGTACGATAATAAGAAAAAGAAATGCAGAAATGCCTGAAATTAGGGTTTTATTCAGTCCACAATTCATTACCAGAAGAGTAGTTGACTCAAGTTCCTCTGTTTCTTTATAATTTTTTACCTATGAAAAAGAAAATGGGAGGATGAAAAACTCGAAGTTGTTGTTGTCGGAGAAGTATTCACGTCGATTGACGGTTGAAAGTCAAAAAGGAACTCGCCCGACTATTTGTCATCGAAGGTTGAAGGGAGAAATTTTACAGAACTGTTGGTTGAGAGAAAGTTGAGAGAAGCTGGAGAGAGAGAAGAGAGTGGTTGATTTGGATTAAAGAGGGGTGTGGGTTGGGTTGATTTGTATTTTTGAAAAGATTAGAAAGTTTTGAAAATATTAATCTAGT
>NW_025838768.1:0-1300 GCF_002878395.1 Capsicum annuum | reverse complement strand
GACTTCTTTTTTCCTCAGCCTATGAGTTTAATAGTCGAGGATTTTGATTAGAATATCTTCATAAGAGAGGCTATTCTGAATGCCCTCTGAATAGGGACATCAACTGCTGGTTCACCTATGCACTTCTTGATCAAAGAGACGTGGAAGACTGGATGAACTGAGGCTAGATCTGAAGGCAATTCTAGCTAATATGCTAACTTGCCGAAGCGACTGAGAATACTGAAGGGACCAACATATCGGGGACTGAGCTTTCCCTTTTTGCCAAATCTCTTCACTTCCTTCAAAGGAGAGATTTTGAGATAGACATAGTCATCGACCTCAAATTCGAGATCCTTTCTACGAGCATCTGCATAAGACTTCTATCGGCTCTGAGCAACCCGAAGTCTTTCTCTGATCAACTGAACTTTATGTAAGGCATTGAATACTAAGTCAGGACCTATGACTACGACCTTACTAACTTTGAACCAACCGATCAGAGACCTATATCTCCTACCATAGAGAGCTTCGAATGGAGCTATCTGAATACTGGAGTGATAGCTGTTATTGTATACGAACTTAATAAAAGGCAAGTGGTCATCCCAGTTTCCCTTGAAATCAATTGCACACGCCCTTAGCATATCTTCTAGAGTCTGAATGGTCCTTTCTGCTTGACCATCTGTCTGAGGATGAAAGGCTGTACTGAAATGAAATTGGGTACCAAGACCCTTTTGGAATGCTTTCTAGAAGTGAGAGGCAAACTGGGTACCTCTATCTGAGATGATAGATAGTGGAACACCGTGTAATCTGACCAACTCCCTAATATAGAGTTTGGCATAATCCTCAGCTGAGTAAGAGGTACGAACTGGAAGGAAATGAGCTGACTTGGTTATTCTATCTACAATGACCCAAACTGAATCATGCTGATGACGTGTTCTAGGAAAACCTGTTACAAAGTCCATGTTCACTTATTCCCACTTCCAAGTAGGAATACTGAACTCCTACATGGAACCACTAGGTTTCTGATGCTCTATTTTAACCTGCTGATATGTAGAGCACTTAGCCACAAACTCTACAACTTCCCTCTTCATCCCATTCCACCTATAGATCTCCCACAAGTCATGGTATATCTTAGCGGCCCCTGGATGAATAGAGTATCATGCACCATTCACTTCTGCAAGAATTTGCTGCCTCAAGTTATCTACACCGGGAACACACAGACGACCCTGACAACAAAGAACACCATCTCTCCCTTGGGAGAAAACCTCTACTTCCTAACTCTGAATTGACTCTTTTAGATTGACAAGGGTAGGATCCCTATCTT
>NW_025838767.1:0-1590 GCF_002878395.1 Capsicum annuum | reverse complement strand
GAACACTGAACATGAAACTGATTACGCTTATGGAGAACTGTTACCTTGAGCTTGATCTAAGTTGGCAAAGAGGAGGTGAGGATACTTGGTACGCATGTCCGCCTCCGCTTCCCAATGACTAATATGACGCTGTTTTATGATGGGAACATGAAATAGTCGTAACTTCTGACCCGATTATCGTATTTGGATGAATCATATACTGATGGAAAGTCGATCGTATTTCCCATATGAAAAAAAGTAAAAATCTTGAAAATTCCTCGTCGAATAGTCATCATTTAATTTAGTATCTAATATTATGCATTCTTGAGATGAATGCATGACTTAGGGTTATGAAGAATAAGGTTTCTAAAAATGAGAATGCATGTCTGATGCATAATTACATAACTGAACCGATACATGAGTCCATGACATAATATGCAATGGTACATGATACCAAATTTAGAATGGAAACATGAGCGTGAAACCGCACACTAAATTTGTGATGAACACTGAACATGAAACTGATTACGCTTATAGAGAACTGTTACCTTGAGTTTGATCTGAGTTGGCAAAGAGGAGGTGAGGATACTTGGTTGGCATGTCCGCCTCCGCTTCCCACTGACTAATATGGCGCTTTTTTACGATGGGAACTTGAAATAGTCGTAGCTTCAGACCCGATTATCGTATTTGGATGAATCATATACCGGTTAAAAGGTTATCGTATTTACCACATGAGAAAAAATAAAAATCTAAAAAATTCCTCGTGGAATAGTCATCATTCAATTTAGAAGGTAATATTACGCATTCTTGAGACGAATGCATGACTTAGTGTTCTAAATAAAAAGGTTTATCACAATGAGAAAGAATGTCTAATGCATAATTACATAATTTGAATGATACATGAGTACATGACGTAATATGCAATGGTAGCTGATATGAAATTTAGAATGGGAACATGAGCGTGAAACCGCACACCAAATTTGTGATTAATACTGAAAATGAAACTGATTATGCTTAATGAGAACTGTTTTCTTGAGCTTAATCTGAGTTGGCAAAGAAGAGGTGAGGATACTTGGTATGCAGGTCCGCCTCCGCTTCCCACTGAGTAATATGGCGCTGTTTTACGATGGGAACTTGAAATAGTTTTAAATTCTGACGTTGTTATCGTATTTGGACGAATCATATACCGATGGAAATGTTATCGTATTTTCCACATGACAAAAAATAAAAATCTTAAAAGTTCCTCATGGAATAGTCATCTTTCAATTTAAAAGATAATATTACTCATTATTCTGATGAATGCATGACTTAGGGTTCTGAAGAACAAGGTTTCTAAAAATGAGAATGCATGTCTGATGAAAAATTACATAATTTAACCGATACATGAGTCCATGACGTAATATGCAATGGTACCTGATACCAAATATATATTGGAAACATGAGCGTGAAACCGTACACCAAATTTGTGATGGACACTGAACATGAAATTGATTACGCTTATGGGGAACTGTTACCTTGAGCTTGAGCTGAGTTGGCAAAGAGGAGGTTAGGATACTTGGTACGCATGTCCGCCTCCGCTTCCCACTGACTAATATGGCACTGTTTTACGTT
>NW_025838766.1:0-2764 GCF_002878395.1 Capsicum annuum | reverse complement strand
TCTTAACCTGCTGACATGTAGAGAACTTATCTACAAACTCTGTAATATCTCTCTTTATCCCACTCCAACAATAGATCTCCCACAATTCCCAGTACATCTTAGTGACCCCTAGATGAATAGAGTATCACACACCATGCGCTTCTACTAGAATTCGCTGCCTCAAGTCATCTACACCCAGAACACACAGACAACCCTAACAACGAAGGACTCCAACTCCCCCTTGGGAGAAAACCTCTACTTTTTGATTCTGAACTAACTTTTTTAGCTTAACAAGGATGGATCCCTGTCTTACTTTTCTTTCACCTCGGAAACTAGAGATGACCCTGAACTATCCTAAACACATACACCACCTTCTGAAGAATCGACTAAGCGAACACCTAGTCTGGCAAGCTGATGGATTTCCTGAGCTATTTTCTTCTTGCTATCCTCAACGTGATAAACACTACCCATGGAGAGTATACTGAGAGTGTCATCCACAATATTGGCCTTGCCTAGATGATAAAGGACACTCATGTCATAATCTTTCAAAAGCTCTAACCACCTTCTCTAACAAAGATTAAGATCTTTCTAAGAAAAGATATATTGGAGACTATTATGATCTGTGAAGACATCTACATAAACTCTGTAAAGATAATTCCTCATAATCTCAAAGCAAATACTACGGCTGCTAACTCAAGATCATGAGTAGGATAATTCTTATCATGGGGCTTTAACTTTCTGGAGGCATAGGCTATGACCTTACCATGCTGCATGAGGACACAACCTAGACCCACTCTGGATGCACCACAATAGACTACAAAATCGTCTGAACCATCTAGAAGAGATAGAACTGGAGTTGAGGTGAGTCGAGTCTTCAACTCTTGAAAACTCTTCTCACAAGATTCTGGTGACTGAAACCTGACCTTCTTCTGAGTCAATCTAGATATGGGGGATGAAATATAATATAATCCTTAAAAAACTACCTATAATAGCCAGCCAAACCCAAAAAACTCCTGATATCTGATGGAGAGATAGGGTGAGGCCAGTTTTTTACCTCTTTGGTCTTCTGAGGATCTACTCTAATGCCATCACCGAAAAAAATATGGCCAAGGAATGGTACTGACCTTAGCCAAAACTCGCATTTACTGAATTTAGCGAATAGTTGGTGATCTCTTAGAGTCTGAAGAACAATTTTGAGATGGTCTAAATGATCATGCTCTGTGCGGGAATAGACCAGGATATCATCTATGAATACTATCACGAACATGTCAAAGTATTGCTTGAACACACGGTTCATCAAGTCCATGAAAACGGTTGGGGCATTGGTAAGACCAAAGGACATAACTAAAAATTTAAAGTGACCATACTGAGTATGGAAAGCTGTGTTTGGGATGTCACATTCTCTAACTCTGAGCTGATGATAGCCTGATCTAAGTTTTATCTTAGAGAAATAACTGATACCCTAAAGTTGGTCAAACAAGTCATCTATTCTGCGAAGAGGATACTTGTTCTTAACCGTAATTTTGTTGAGCTGACGGTAATCAATACATATCCTGAAAGAACTGTCTTTCTTGCACACGAATAAGACTGGTGCCCCCTATAGGAAAATGCTGGGTCTAATGAATCCCTTATCTAAGAGATCCTTCAACTGATCTTTCAGTTCTTTGAGTTCTATTGGTGCTATTCTATATGGCGGAATAGAAATAGGCTGAGTATCTAAAATAAGGTCAATGCCGAAGTCTATTTCCCTTTCGAGAGGAATGCCTAGAAGATCTTCGAGAAAGACATGTGAATATTCATTAAACATGGAACAGATTCAAAGCTCGGAGATTTGGAACCAAAGTTTTTAACATGAACGAGATGATAAACACATCTCTTAGAAATCATTTTCCTTGCCCGAAGGTAGGAAAAAAATTGACCCCTGAAAGATGAAGTACTACCCTTCCACTCTAGGATGGGCTCATTCAGGAACTAAAACTGAACTATCCTATTTCTACAATTGACTATGGTATAGCAAGAATAAATCCAATCCATGCCGAGAATGACATCAAAATCAATCATCTCTAACTCGACTAAATCTGTTAATGTGGCTTTCTAAAATATCATAACCGGGCAGTTCCTGCATACCAACCGAGCTATGATGGTTTTACCCACTGGGGTAGAGACTGAAAAGGGCTCTGCTAAAATTTTAGGACTGATTCCGAAATTGCCTGCTATGTATGGAGTAACAAAAGACAAGGATGCACCTAGATCTAGCAAAGCATAAACATTAACATAGAAAATCTATAATGTACCAGTAACGACATCAAGAGAATTTTCCTAATCCTGTCGAGTCTGAAGAGCATAGAGTCTTTTAAGGCATTGCCCACTAATAGCACTAGAAGTGGCACCTTTTTGGTCGGGTGATCGAACTGGGCTGTGGAACGATTTTGCTGACCCTATAGACCTGACTAAGGATACTCTATAATCCTATGGCCGAGCCTGCCATAATCGAAACAAACATCGCTACCAGCTCTACAGGTACCCTTGTGGTTCTTACCATAAGTCTGACATAGGGGATTAGTTAGCGCACTGCTGAAACTGCCTTGAGACTTAAAGAATGGTGCTAGATCTCTGTTGTTGTGTCTAAATTTTAGCACTGGGGCACTAGCGAAAGAAGGAGCTGGAACTACTGGCTTAGGATGAAACTAGAACGGTTTTCTTCTTCTGATTTGGGTTGAGCAAAACTAAAACTGCCTGATCTTGCTCTCTTGTTCTGCCTGTCCCTAGTCCTAATCTTCTATTT
>NW_025838765.1:0-16342 GCF_002878395.1 Capsicum annuum | reverse complement strand
GATAAAATGCCTAAAAGACTAGAAATCATGTATTATAGTTAAATTCTGATCTAAATAACAAATGCATGCTACGCCCTTATGAAAACAATGACTTCTAAGATATTATTATGCATTATGATTTTTGATGGAATGTTCATGAAACTAGATTGATGGACTTATGGCATGTTTTTATATGCATTCCCTTCCATGTATAAGACTTTAAGAACCATGTGTAGTATAAAATCCCCCAACTTATGTTATTATGAATTATGAATATTGGTCATGTGTTCAAGAAGCGTCAAGTCATGTTGTGTCAGTTTCTTTCTATCGATTCCAAGGGGTACTTGTACCCGAAAAATATAGTTGTGTGCCTAGATCCAGTGTCATGTTTTCACAATATCCTCAATCAAGCCATAATCCATAGAACTCAATCAGTCATGTGACTCAGGAGAGCTCAGCAACCCAGAAATCTCAGTAATCCCAGTAGTTCAATAATCCCAATAATCTCAATACTCAGTAATCTCAGAAACTTCAATATTCTCAGTAACTTCCGTACTCTCATTCAGTCCTCAGATCTTAGTAGTATTTTATCGGTCAACGAAACTCAATCCTTCAGTTGGGAGTAGTATTCAGCACCGAGTGAACCTAAGGATAGGGAATCTCCTGTTATTCAGAAGAGGATGTGATCCTTAGAAACAATCCTTATGTTCCAGAACTATCTAGTCAATATAGGTTGAGATGCACCCTACCCGTTTAGGGACTATACACATCTCATTTGGGTTACCTACCAGAAGAGGTTAACGGAAGAGCTCCCTGTCAGTAAGGGTATACTCACAACTTATCTTTACCCGTGGCACGGTATTGACACTCTTCCAACTGGGTTACAGGTTGGACCCCACTAGTTCAGTTTTGAGGCATGTTGATTAGATGATAACCTTCCACAGTTTGAGCCACAATTTTAGTCTCAGTAAAAAAACTCAAATAGTTCTTTAGATTCACGACTGTCAGATACAGTTAACTCAGATACAGTACAGAACTCAGCTAGTTCTATTAGATTTAGTACTGTTAGATACAGTCACTCATGTCATCAGTTATATCAGTTATCAGAACTCATGTTATCAATATTTAGCTTCAGGACTGTCAGATATAGTCAAACAGACCAGTTCTTCATAATCAGAACTATCAAATATGGTTATTTATGTATCAGTAACATAGTATCAGTCCCTCAATATTTAGTAATACAGTATCAATCTTTCTCACTCATTAGTGACGCAAATGTCAATATTAGTAGATTCAGTATTCAGTCCTATCATGATCTCAGTTTCAATTACGTATTCATGCATGTATTCTTACGTTCATGTCATTCGGTTAATTAGTATTCTCCATGCACATAAACCCTTTGCCTTCAGTCTACCTCACATGCATACCATTACATTCCCACGTACTGATGCATTTATGCTATGGTGTTTTATTTTATGCCATAGATTTAGGTGCACGAGATCTAAAGCGTCAATAGCATTCTAGGTTTCAGTAGACAGAGTTAGCAGTGAGTCCTCATCATTCGAGGGTGATATTATTTGATTATGTTATTCTTTCAGTACTTATTTATCTCAATAGATGGAGTTAGTTGTAGACATGTCCCATCAACTCCTTATTCAAATAGTTTAGAGTCTTTCAGACTATAGCATGTTAGATAGTTACTTTAGATTTATTTTGGCATTGTTATATGATTTTTCACACATTATTTTATCAGATGTTTATTCAGTTTTGAACTTTATGGACTTACAGTTTTTATTCCATATTCTTATAGTGTATGTATATATATATATATAGTATATTATGCATATGACAGGTACAAATATCATTCATAGGTTAGCTTGTGGTCCTTCGGGGTTATGAGCATCGTGTAGCATTCCGGGTAGTAGATTCGAGGTGTTACAAACTTAGTATAAGAGCCTAAGGTTCAACAGTGTCCTAGGAAATATGAAAGCCGCATCTAGAAGAGTCTTGTACATGGTTGTGTTGTGCACCACACTTATGTGCAGGAGGCTATGAGATGTTTTAGGAACAGTTTCTCTTCTTTTAGTATTCATGTTGTGCCAGTGAGCATGAGATCCAGTTGAACTCTCATTCTAATCCGCTTCTTCCTTTTATTTGTAGAACATGCCTCCTAAAAGGTCTAACTAAAGAGGAACCGAAAATCAGTCAGTACCTCAGCCCGTCAAGCCAGATTCACTGGATGAGTATGTTTCTCATGCAGAATTCAGGATTGCATTTACTACTCTAGCCAATTCAGTTGCAGCTTAGAATGAATGGCCAGCTTCTATTTTAGCCAACCCAGTGGCCAATGTTGCTTTAGTCAAGATTCGGGACTTCACCCAAATGAATCCTTATCTATTCATCGATTTTAAGTCCAAAGAGGATCCACAGGAGTTCCTCGATCAGGTTTAGAAAGTCACAGACATCATGGGAGTGACTTCTAGTAAGAGCATAGAGTTAGCCACCTATCAATTACAAGATGTAGCCCATACATGGTATAAGCAGTGGAAGGTATACAGGGGTACACAGACAGAGCCCATAAAGTGGGAAGAGTTCACTACTACTTTCTTAGATAGGTTCTTTCCCATAGAGCAGAAAGAAGCCAAAGTTTTAAATTTCATCAATCTAAGACAAGGTTCGATGAGCATAAAATAATACTCCCTTAAGTTTATTCAGTTAGCCAGGTATGCTCCCCATGAAGTAGCAGAGAGTAGATCCAGAATGAGTAAGTTTGTGTTAGAGGTATCAGGTAGGGTGGTTAAGAAGTGCAAGACTGCGATGTTGATTGGTGACATGGACATATCAAGGCTTATAGTCTATGCCCAGCAGATCGAAGAGCAAAAGCTAAAGAAGAAGGAGTGAGAAAATAAGAGAGATAGAACTAGTAGTTATAGTTTTGCTCAGCATGGGTCATAGGGTGGTAACCGTTCTCAGTTGTGTCAAAAATGTTCATCCCCAGTTCAGTTTTCAGCTAGTGCCTCAGTACCAAAGTTCAAAAATGATCATAGGAATGGGGCATTAGGCTCCAAGGCCTAGAATAGTAAGAGTAGGATTCTTACTCATCTGCTTTACGAAGAGTATGGTAAGCATCATAAGGGGGTGTGT
Source organism: Capsicum annuum (assembly GCF_002878395.1). Classification (NCBI taxonomy): domain Eukaryota; kingdom Viridiplantae; phylum Streptophyta; class Magnoliopsida; order Solanales; family Solanaceae; genus Capsicum; species Capsicum annuum. The sequence continues at coordinate 13,219 of NW_025838765.1, read as the reverse complement.
AGAGCCGGCAGTAATGTCTGTTTCGATTGTGGCAAGCCAAGCCACAAAGTCAGAGATTGCCCCCGGTCAAGTTATCAAAGTCATCTCTACTCTTTAGCTCAGTTCGATCGCTCGAATCAGCAGGGTGCCACTTTCCGTGCTATAAGTGAGCAATACCTAAACAAACTCCATACCCTTCAGTCCCGACAGGATCAGGAAAGTCCTCCTAATACAGTCATTGGTATATTATAGACCTTCTATTTATATATTTTTTTTCTCTTATCTCATCAAATTCATGGTTTTTTTGTTGTAGACTTGCATAGCAGTTAAACTTTAAGGTTAAGAAGTCAGTCCTTCAAATCCTAGTTATAGTTTCAATATGTGTAGAAAACCACTAAGGAAAGATGATTCCCGACCTACTCTTATCTTAATGTAATTTTTTTGTACCCCAGTCATCACCTTACCTACGCATATTTCACACACCTCCCATAGGATTGTGTGCGTGTCGAATTCCTAGCATGACAAGTTCCAACACCCTCAGTAGTATGAACCATGTTCCATGAACACAGAAATTTTAGACTTAGGTCATGCAGCTTATGACTCAGGCACTCATGTCATGTTTTACCATATGTTCAGTCCATATGACTCATGCTCTAGTCCTAGTGATCAATCAATCTTAGATTACATCATGTATACCCTCAGTTTAAATCTCTTGATAAATCCATAATGTTGGTATTCCGTTCCTCAGGCCTTAGTCAAGTGTGAGGTTGATATAGTATTTGTTTGAACATCGAATCCTTGCATATGTCAATCCTCCCTAAGTAGTTATTAGTATCCAGTCTTAGTACTTCAATATCATTCTAAACCTCAATTATTAGAAATCAACATTCAGTTCTTGTATGAGTCCCAATTCCTGACTAAGTTACAGTTTCTACTATAGTCTTAGATATAGTGTCAGCCTTAGGTCAGAAATTAGATCAATACCATAATCTAATTTAAGGTGTTTCTTGACAATAGCATACAGTTATCAGCATGCAGGTCATCAGTGTTTCAGTACCTTATCCTACAGAATATTTCCGTACCATGTTATCCACCTGGCCTTGCATCTTTGGATAATTCAATATTTTATGAATTCACTCTTAGCTATCTCATGTTACTCAGTTAGTCCCTTTCTCATGTTCATAAGACTCCGTATTCTTAGCCTAGTTATTCAGATTAAGTACTGTTCAATCTCACATGCTCAGTACCTAACCATTAATCAGTCAGTGGATCAGATAAGTCAGTCAGTAGGGAATTAGCTTAAACAGCCAGTAATTTAGTGTAGCAGTTAGTCAGACAAGTTTGTACAATTTGGTCTCCCATCTTTCCATCTATTTTCACTATCCAAAATCTCATGTATGAAACTATTCTAAGATGAACAAATTAGATAGATGCAAGCCCAACTCAATTCATGTATCATGCCTCAATTTAAGATCTCAGATAATCAATCATGATTAGTTCCTAGGTGCCCTGTGCATCGTTTCAATCTTTCCTCAATATCTCAGAAAAGTTAACCAAGCATTCTTCAAGGGATATAGTGTCCCAAGGGGGATATACACTATAATTACCTAAATACCTTAAAAATATAGGCATCCCAATCTCTCTTCTCATGTAATGAATCCAGTTTTGGAGTAGGGGGAACTTATAATTTCACTCTTAAGCTCCAACTTCAGTTACACACCATGTATTCAAGACTCAGTTTAGCTCACGGAATTCAGTTCATGTATCACGTTCCACTATCAGTCATGTCCTCATATGTCGTACATGCATACTTCTAGCATAATATAAGTTCATTAGTACTTTTAAGTTTACATAGCAGGTTTTATTGAACCAACTCAATTCTATGTTCAAACTACCATTATGAACCTATATCAGATTCATATTTCAAACTAGGTGTCAATCACCATTGCACATTCAGTCATGCATTCATGTGTCCACTCAGTCACGTAATCATGCATCAAATGATGTATTCTTATTACGAGAAATTCAGTTCGTCAGAACATTCAGTCATGTATCCATGAGTCAATTATCCATGCATCAGATATGCATGAATTCAGATTATCAGTCCTGGATCAGATATACACATTTCGTATGTTATATTCAGCTCTTCAGTTATGTCATCATGATCTCATGTTTTCAGTTGTGTATGTTCTACAAGTACTTTATCTTATCTACCCTCCTCTCTCAGTCAGTTTCTATTTGAGGACAAATGTTTCCAAGGGAGAGATATTGTAAGACCCCGCAAAAATCTTACATTTAAATTCAGCTCGTTTAGCTCTTTGAAGCTTTATAAAAGGTCCAAAACTTAGAATATTCTAGATAAGTGTTCAACACTTAGTCTCATTTTAGACCTTCAAATTTGAGGATTTATTTGACAACCTTCCCAAGCTCTGTTTTATGATTTTCAAGTTTTGTTGCAATAGGCAAGGCAAGAGTACATGTTGAGTGAGTTTTGGAATTTACGGAGTAGCTTAAGGGAATGTTTGGTGTGCTAAACTAGTATCCAAAGGCTATGAAGGGGTGCCACCCATAGTATAGCCTTTGTGGGCAATTCAATACCAAAGGCGCCACCTAGGTTCCACAAGGCGCTACCCAAGGCACCACCCGGGGTACAAAAGGCTCCACCAAAGGCACCCCCTTTGTGTAGCCTTTGTACCCAATTTTTCAGCATTTCACTTCCGTGTCTTAAGGGCAATTTGGTCAATTTTTCCACCCTATATAAGCCTAATAACATGAGATTTGGCCATAATTCAGATTCTTATACTCAATTTTTCTCAAAAACTCTCAAGAACAAATCCTAGGGTTTTTATAGGAGGTTCAATTTCAAGGGAATTCACCGTCAAATTTTAAGAATCTTTCCATTAATCTTTGTAGAATCACACGCTAAGGTATGCAAAGTGTTTATTCATGGATTCCTTCTTCCATGAAGCCCAATAACCCTCTTTTAAATTCTATATCATGATATTTATGTGGTGAATGGATTATGTTCATGTTGTTGATGTTGAATGATTCCCAAGTTTGAATCTTTATGTGCTTTTATGAATCTATGATATCATATAAGTTGGAAACATATAAATTTGGTTGTTCATGTTGAATAATTTGTTGAATACACCCATGCCTAAGTTATGCATGTAAGGTGTTTGATAAAATGCCTAAAAGACTAGAAATCATGTATTATAGTTAAATTATGATCTTAATGACAAATACATGCTACACCCTTATGAAAACAATGACTTCTAAGATATTGTTATGCATTATGATTTTTGATGGAATGTTCAGGAAACTAGATTGCTGGACTTATGGCATGTTGTTATATGTATCCCTTCCATGTATAAGACTTTGAGAACTATGTGAGTATACAATCCCCCAACTTATGTTATTTTTAATTATAAATATTGGTCATGTGTTCAAGAAGAGTCAAGTCATGTTGTGTCAGTTTTCTTCTATCGATTCCTTTGGGTACTTGTACCCAAAAAATATAGTTGTGTGCCTAGAGCCAGTATCGTGTTTTCATAATATCCTCAGTCAAGCCATGATCCATAGAACTCAGATAGTTATGTGACTCAGGAGAGCTCAGCAACCCAGAAATCTCAGTAATCCTAGTAGTTCAGTAATCCCAATGATCTCAGTACTCAGTAATCTTAGAAACTTCAGTATTCTCAGTAATCTCAGTAACTTTAATACTCTCAGTCAATCCTCAAATCTCAATAGTATTCCATCAGTCAACGAAACTCAGTAAACTCAATTCAGCTCAGCTAAACCATACCATCAGTATTAGCTCTGTTCAGTTAATTATTTTAGTGTCTATTTAGTTGGGAGTAGAATTCAACACCGAGTAAACCTAAGGATGGGGACTCACCTGTTATTTAGTAGAGGGTGTGATCCTTAGAAGCAATCCTTGTGTTCTAAAACTACGTAGCCAGCGTAGGTTAAGATCCTAAGTGTTTAGGGACTATATACATCTCATTTGGGTTACCTACCAGGATGGGTTAACGGAAGATGTAATACCCCACAAAGTCCTCTTCTAGTATAATCCTTAGAGTGTATTCAGTAAAGCAGAAATCTGAGTCTAAAAGTTTTAAAAATATCTTCTCAAGTGTGAAATACTTTGAATCATATGGAATTTTCATGTAGATCATTGAATAAGCTTTCCATCGATACCAAATTCGTCCAAATCGAACACTTGGGTGAAGAGTTAGAGTCATTTTAGTGAGACAGTGTGCCATCTGGCACTTTAGCGCATCGCAGAGCCAGCTAAAATGGCAATTGTCAAATTCCAGTGATCCTCCATGATTCCATCGCATCATGGTATAATTCCAGTTTGCAATAAAGGTGGTAACGCAATTGCCACCACGTCGCGCCGGTGTGTAATTTCCTAATCGTCCAAGTACTAGTTAGCTAGCGCGATTATGGCGCGTCGCGCCAGCTTGCAAGATCAGGATTTTTCAGCTTAATTCCAAAGGGTCATTTTGGTCTTACCTCTTTCCCCCCAACCTCTATAAATACCCGAACAAGGGATCTTAGCCTCAGTTTTCTCTTCTTCCACACAAAAACTAGGGTTTCCAAAATCAAACCCTACTCTCTTCTTTAACCAAAATCAAGACAGATCAAGGGAGAATCAAGAGGGATCAAGAAATCCTTCCACTAACCTTTAAGAAAAGAGTTTCTCAAGGTATGTAGATGTTGATTCTTGGGTCCTTTTCATCCAAGAAGCTCAAGAACCCTTTTTTAAACTTAAATATTTTATGTTTGTGAGATTCCATGATTCGTATGAGTTGAAATTGATGTTACTTGTGTTGTTGAGTTTAGATTCATGTTTTTTATGTGATTTATAGGCTTTGACCCTAGTATGTGGAATTTATATGATGTTTGTGATGATCCCTCTTGAAGTTGTTTTTTTTTATGTGATGTGTTCATGTCTTTTGGGTGTAGAAATGGTGGAATAAGTGAAGCATATCCCCCATAGGTTTGATAAAAAGTAGGTGATGTATAAGGGCCATTGTGGTATGTTGATTAGGAAACCCCAAAGTATGAGTAAGTCTATGTATGCTTAGTGTTTGATAAAATGCCCAAGTGAATGAACTATTCCATGATAGTAGGAAACTCCCAAGTAAGTGTGATCCCATGCATATCTAGTGTTTGTTAAAAGACCTTAGTGAACAAGGGGAGATGAAATATTAGTAAATTCCCCAATTATATGCTCTTTGATATATGCTAAGTTCTTAATACATGCTAAGTGGTTAGCAAGTAATTTGTGACATGATAGTATGAAGTTTCCCCCAAACCATAAGATATCCAACCACATGTCAAGACTAATATAGGTATGAAATAGTTGAGGTAAAACCTTGTTGAATGAAGTATGATCTAGAAGCAGGTTTCTCCTACGTTATTATATGATTATGATTTCGAAATGCTTAAAGTGACCCCTTGGCGACTGTGATGATGAATAGACGTTTGTGATCCTTAAATGTTTGAGGTGATGTCTTAATGATTGTGGGAATGAACATATGACATGATTTCTAATTACTCAAAGAGATGCCTTTAATGATTGTGAGATGCTTTAATGATTGTAATAATGAATTAATGATCGTGATGATGAATGAATGATTGTGATGATGAACGAATGATTGTGATGATGAATGAATGCTTGTGATGATAAATAAATGCTTGTGATGATGAGTGAATGATTGTGGTGATGACTAATCAAGAATGATTATGCTTTACTTTTATGTTATCGAGTCCTGGGGTATTTATACCCGATAATAGAGTTGTTGTCTAGAGCCCATGTTGGTTTCTCAATAATTCCAATCAATCTATGATTCTCAGAACTTAGTGAACTATAGGACTCTATATCCTATGACAAATGCAGAACTTAAGAAAGCTCAGTAATCTCAGTTATCTCGATAATCTCTGTATCGCTAGTAATCTAGCCTCAGTCCAGTATTCAGCTCAGATCTAATAGTATCCAAGTGATTCAATTTTAATCTCAGAAATGATTCGAGTAATGTATTCAAGCTCTGTATCGTCAATTAGATACTATGATTCGATACCTTTCCCGTCAGATACGGAACTAAGTGATTTTAGTGTAACTCAGTTAGATCTTTTGAGAAACATAATCAGTATCAGATTTAATTCAGTTTGTATTCAATTAAGAATTCAGTCAGTCTTTTAGTTGGGAGTAGAAACTAGCACCGAGTGAAGGAAGGGATGGCGGCTCTTTCTGTCAACGAGAGAAGTCGGAGTCATTAGTAGCAACCCTTGAACTCTAGAACAGCGTAGCCAATGCATGACACAGGAGTCACGGTCAGTAAAGTCTGTTACCTCCAGAGAGAGAGTATTTGACTATTATATTGCCTTAGGTTGACTTCCTAGCAAGGGTAATCCGTCAGAGAGGATTGACCAAAGAAAGGTCTTCACCCGTGGCATGGTATTGACACCCTTCCAGCTGGGGTAACAGGTTGGACCCCTCCTGTGGTAGGTTGGGGCATGTCGGTTAAGTAACTACTTCCCACAGTTTTAGATTCAGTCTCAGTTTCAATATCAATCTTCAAAAATTAGGACTGTCAGATACAGTCATCTATCTTTATGAGGAACTCAGATAGTTCTATATATTCATGGACCACCCGTCAGATAGGCTTGGTCTCATATACAATTATTTGATATCAGAGTCAGAGATATGCCGCCAGACAGGCTTGATTACAATCTCAGATTCAATTAAGTATTCTTGTTATCAGATTCAGATATAAGTATCTTTATTATTATTGATAAAGCTTCCGAAATCATCTGTTAGAAAAGTTGATCTCTAATTCTGTCAGTTGAAAGCAGTAAGATTAGAATTTAGCCCATGATGTAAGTACATCAAGATCCTCAGTTATCAGTATCAGATGAGTCAGTGATTCAGTATCTCAGTGTCAGTAGTGAGTTCAGTCTGCAGTAAAGTGGTATCTGAGTTTTAGTATCTAGAGCTATGATGATTGTGTTTCTAGTTTGTGTTTTCATGTATGTGTTCTCGTTCGGTATTTTCATGATTATTCAGTTTAGATATTATGCATTCATGAACCCTTACATTTAGTCTACCTCATTTACATACTCGATACATTCCTGTACAGATGTATTTGCACTCTGGTGTTTTATTTGACACCATAGTTTCAAAAGCACGATATCTAGAGTATCCTCAGTAGTTTAGTCCCAGTCAGCAGCAGTAGTAGTGAGTCCTCTTCTTTTGTGGATGAATCTCAATTTACTATTATTGTTTCAGACTTTGTTTATTTTAGTTGACGGAGTTAGTTGGGGACATATCCCATCAACTCCATAGTTCAGACAGTTTAAAGGCTTTTCAGATGTATGTATCAGTATACAGTTTTCTGTGTTTTGAGTATTCATAGATGTGTTGAACCTTACGGGTAGTTTCTGTATTTATTTCAGATATTATGTAGTGTACAGGTACAGATATCAGTAAAGGGTTATCTTGTGGACCTTTGAGGTCATAAGCACCATGGGACATCTCGTGATGGGATCTCAGGTCATTATAGAAGAGCTACCTGTCAGCGAGGGTATACTCACAGCTAATCTTTACCCATGACATAGTATTGATACCTTTTCAGCTGAGCTTATAGGTTAGACCCCACCAGTTCAGTTTCGAGGCATGTCGGTTAGATGATCACCTTCCATAGTTTCAGTCATAGTTTTTGTCTCAATCTCAATCTCAGTCTCAGTAAAAAAACTCAGATAGTTCCTCAGATTCAGGACTTTCAGATACAGTCAACTCATATACAGTATAGAACTGAACTAGTTCTATCAAATTTAGAAATTTCAGATACAGTCACTCATGTTATCAGTTATATCAGTTAGTATAACTCATATTATCAGTATTCAACTTCAGGACTATCAGATACAGTCAACCAGACTAGTTCTTCATAATCAAAACTGTTAGAAATAGTTATTTATATATCAATAACATAGTATCAGTCCCTCAGTATTCAGTAATACAGTATCAGTCTTTCTCATTTATCAGTGACTCAGATGTCAATATCAATAGACTCAGTATTCAGTCCTATCATGATCTCATTTTCAGTTATGTATTCATGCATGTATTCTCATGTTCATGTCATTCTGTCAGTTAGTATTGTCCATGCATATAAACCCTTTGCATTCAGCTTATCTCATATGCATACTAGTACATTCCCACGTACTGATGCATTTGTGCTATGGTGTTTTATTTTACACCATAGGTTTAGGAGCATGAGATCCAGAGCGTCATTAGTATTCCAGGTTTCAGCAGACAGAGTTCGTAATGAGTCTTCATCATTTAAGGGTGATATTATTTGATTATGTTATTTTTTTAGTACTTGTTTATCTCATTAGATGGATTTAGTTGGGGACATGTCCCATCAACTCCTCATTAAGACAGTTTAGAGGCTTTCATACTATAGCATGCCAGACAGTTACTTCAGATTCATTTTGGTATTGTTATGCCATTTTTCAGACATTATTTTATCATATATTTATTCAGTTTTGAACATTATGGCCTTGCAAATTTTATTCTGCATTCTTATAGTGTGTATATATATATATATACAGTATATTATGCAGTTTATAGGTACAGCTATCAATCATGGGTTAGCTTGTGGTCATGAGTACCGTGTAGCCTTACGGGTACCAGATTCGAGGCGTTACAGTGACTTAGTTCCACTAGCCTGAGATTGTGCACCCTGTTCCTTAGGGTCACTATTAGTCTGGAAATGATGATCACCCTAAGGATTAGGATAAGGAGTACTAGCTAACGAATACGAACTTCCCCTATTTTTCTACTTGGTCCACTTCCTACTATCTCTCCCACTATTTTGTTGATTTACACCCTGCTCTGAATACCTGAATTTCTTACTCTTCTATCTCAATTCCACCTATTTTATTTTCTCATCCTCAACATGTTCCATATAAACCACCAATCTAGAAATATCCATGTCATTGTTCAAGATCACAGCCTTACACTCCAATATCGAGTCACGAGATAGACCGGATGTAAACTTCCTTATCTTAGATCTCATGTTGAATACCGATTTCAGATCATAATAAAACAACTGATGGAACTTCAGAGTGTACACTTAATGCTCATCTTCCTCTGCTTCAAGTTCACAAACTCTTCTGCCTTAGCCTCCCTTTAGTTCTGAGGAATGAAATAATCAAGAAAGGCACCTAAAAACTCATCCCACATTGCCATCTCAGCATCATTATCTCTCAGTTGTTCCCACTTCTCATACCACTTATAATCCACATCTTTTAGCAAATGAGTAAAAAAACTCCACACCTTCTACATCAGCAGTATGAATAACCCTAAATAACTTCTCTATCTCATCAATAAACTCCTGAGAAACCACCTCAATCTTAGAGCCTATAAAGGTTGGAGGATTTGACCTCATAAACTAACCAGCTCGAGTAACCCTATATGAGTTAAAAATATAACCAATAGGACTAGAATGACGACATTGAGATGCCACCAACTGTGTAATTATATGAAAAGACTGATGAAACTTTGCATTAGATATATCTCCCTGTGGCAATTGAGCATAAGTGTCACCAGCCCAAGGAAGATTAGTAAGGACTGGTGGAACCCCACATCGAGAAGTACAATCAGGAGTAGGGACCCTAGATTGAGTATGCACTCCATAAATAAGGTGAATTCCTTCCATATTCTGCCATGTGGAATCGAGGTTCCAGCAGAGATTCTACGACCGTCAGATCTTCAAGGAGGCATGATCTAAAATACGAGAAAGCCGGGAGTTAGAGAAGTTTCATGACACAGGACTCTATAGCTCAAAATAGAACACAAGAAAGGGAAGTATTCCTAATTTCCTTGTAGCCTCCCCCTTATAAGTATGGCGTGCTACACACCCATAAAAGGAACTCTACTCAACACGACTCTGTGGATACCCAACGATCCTGAATCATGCTCTGATACCAAGCTTGTCGAGATCCAAACTAGGGTCTGGCCGTAATGGGTATCGTAAGACCACCGTGGATTAGGGACCATCCACAATCCTAACATCCAAAACACAATAAGCAAATATAGTGAAAGCTACCCAAATAGTAATAAGAGGGATAGATAATCAAATTTAAACTCTATGAATCAAATGACCATCCAACCCACACTTGTCTAAGCCTATATATCAGAATACCAAATTAGGTTGAGATATTCCCCCGACCATGACAAAAGAAAATTCACAATTCCCAAAATCTAAAAAGAAACCTAACAAAATGGTAAAGCTTTTCGAATGATGGAGGCTCACCAATTTATAGTAACTCAACTGATAAACAACCTAACACTTCACAAGAGTAACAAATGAACCCAAGGACCCTACATCATGAAATGAAATAGCATCCAGGGATGGTCAGTGGTATAAGCACTAGCATATAACTCAAGGAAAGTGATAAAATAATGCCATGTCCAAAATCAATCAAACCACATACACACATTTATATATACATATATAGGATGTCGGGATAGTGTAAAGGGTCATGAACAAAAGAGTTTAAAACTATTATCCTAGATTGTGTAGCTTTATCCATCTTAAGGGTACCCACGGGCTATATGGGTTCAACTCTTCCTTTTAAAAGGGCCCAGCGTGTGTTAGTCACATGAATCAAGGAAATTCGAAGGAGGTCCAGAGTCACTAAGGCTCTAGCCATCCCAAAAATATAATGTGTGAATCAAGTACATGGTCATTTAGACCCCCACACTGGCAAGCTTGGTTTCCAATATTGGTCCCCCTAGGACCTCCACCTTTACGGTGAGCTACAAAACCCCCTTTAAGCCCAAATTAAAATATTTTTACATAATCCCAACCGCTAATCCAGGAGTCATTTATTAAGGCATTTATCATTTGGTATCATCATACCAATCATGCTTGTAAGCTTATATAATCATGTTAATCCAATCTAATTAACCAATTCAACTCCCAAGTTCCATTTTAAATCCAAACCATGGCCACCCAGGGCCTTTCAAATCTATTTTTATTCTTTTAGACAATCGTGCAATGCAATGGTTTCAAAAGTGGGTTAAACCATGCAAGTTCCATATTTAAAATCAAATTCATGAAAGGTGGGTTAAGGTTAATACCAATTTCCAAGCCAAAATCCATCAATTTGGGGGAGCTCATTTCAACCTTTACAAAGCATTCCATAATTCCCCAATGCATCCCTAAAAATCCATTAATTTAAGATGAACAATGCATTTAAACCATGGGAAAAAATTCAAGTGATTACCATAAATGCTTCACCCCAATTTCAAACCCAATAAATAAATCACATGAACATTAAATTAATTTATACCAAGATTAAAAATACAAGTTAGAAATTAGAGACTGTAATGCCTCAATTGTTTAAACCGGAACGCTACATGTGCTTATGACCCCGAGGGACCACAAGCTAACCCATGACTGATATCTGTACCTGTACACTGCAAAATATATCGTAATAATGTAGAAAACATAAACATGTAGGCCATAAGGTTCAACTAAATAAAGAATCTATCAAATAGTAACATCCATGTGGGTGAAACATACCTAAAACAATTGAAAATTGAATCAAATCTGAACTAAATCTGAAAGCCTCTAAATACTGTCTAAATAAAGAGTTGAAGGAACATGTCTCAAGCTAATTCCGTCTAGCAAAACTGAGCTAAAATAATAAATGAAATAAAATAATATCGTCCTCAATTGGATGAGGACTCACTGCAACTCTGCGGCTGGAATGCTACTGCTGATCTGGAACTCGTGTCTCTGAACCTATGGCGTAACATAAAAACAAAGCACCATAGCACAAATACATCAGTACAAATGGAGTACTGAGTATACGAGTGAGGTAGGCTAAATGCAAAGGGTTTACATGCATGAACAATGCTAACTGACTGACTGATATGAATGTAAGAGTACAAACATACATACATAGTAACTGAGATTGTGATTTCGTGATCTTTAGATTTGTACACTAATACATGGTTTACTGATAACTGACATGACTGAAACTGTAGTTCTGATAAAATGGGTGATTGTGTCTGACAGTCTTGAATCTGATGGGACTATCTAAGTTCTATGCTATAACATAATTTGATTGTAACTAACAGTCCTGGTATACTGATATTTGAAGAACTGTCTGAGTTCTTTTACTGAGACTGATTCTGAAACTATGGGAGGTAGTTATTTAATTGACATGCCCCATATACACCATTATAGCTAAGCTGGGGTCCAATCTCTGCCCTGACTGGAAGGGTGTCAATACCGCGCCACTGGTAAGGACAGTTGTGAGTGACCCTTAGCTGGCAGGTACTCAAAATGAGAATGGTGGGAACCCTAAACTAACAGGTTAATCCACCTTATTAACCCTAATCTTATAGGTTAAGATGTCTCAACCTATGTTGGCTACATAGTTCTGAACACAAGGATGACTGCTAAGAATCACACCCTAAACTGGTAGGTGAGTTCTTATCCTTGGGTTCACTCGATACTAACTTCTACTCCTATCTGAAGAGACAGAACATAATTTAACTGACTGTACATAGACTGAGTAACTGACTTCCATTGACTAACAGAATGGCACTACTATTTGAGTATTTACTGAGATCATGATATTTTTGAGGTTTCCTGAGTCACATGACTGACTAAGTTCTATAGATCATGACTTGACTGTGATTATCATGAAAACATGACATGGCTCTAGGCACACAGCTATTTTTTTGGGTATGAATACCCCCAGGACTTGATGGAAGGAAACTGACACACGTGACTGACTTGAATACATGATCAACATCAACAATCCATAATATCATAACTTGGGAAATTTCATAAAGTATATGGTTATCATACATCTTGTACATAAGTAGGACTTGCAAGTAAGCATAGAATAATCTCATAAGACTAGTTCATGAACAATCCAACAATATTTACAAGACACAATATCAATATACAAGTCATTGGAACATAGGGACATATCATGAATCCTTCACTTAGTCATAATTTAGCTATATTGCATGATTTCTAGTTTCTTAGGCATTTTATCAAACACCTTGCATGCACTCTTTAAGGCATAGATGTATTTCATAAATTTACATCACATTAAACTACCCAAATTCATGGGTTACAACTACATGATCTAAACCTTCATGAAAATTCATCAAATTACTACTCTATAGCACAAGCAACAACCA
>NW_025838764.1:0-1718 GCF_002878395.1 Capsicum annuum | reverse complement strand
CTCAGAGGCTTGTCAGACTAGTATAGATGTTGGGAGTTGACTAATAAGTCGTATTTTGTTATCTTTCTAAAATTCTTTTATTCTTAGATGATGATTACTCTGTTGATATTTGAGGGTTATTTATGGAAACCCCATTGATTTGTGTTAAACTGAATGAAAATGGCCCAAAGGGTTAGCTTGGGGCTAATCGTAGCCTCAAGCATCGTGTGACACTCCGGGACCCATTTTCTGGGGCGTTACACACTTGGTATCAGAGCCTAAGTTTTTAAGGTGTCCTAGGGAGTCTGACAAGCCGCGTTAAGTAGAGTGTTGGTCATCGGTGTGTAGCGCGCCACATCTATGAGCAAGAGGCTACAAGACGTTTTAGGAAAAAATGTGATTCTTTCTTTCAGAAGTCTATCATGCTTAAAGTTTCTATATCTGCTATTGATTCGTGCTCTCCTCTTTCAGAAATATGCCTCCATATCGAGTGAAAAGAAATAATGATGGTCAGCAACCTCAAGACGCTGACCCATTAAATGAAAACATGTCTCATGCTGAATTTTGGGTAGCCTTTCTGGCACTAGCCCAAGCTGTTACTACAAATGTTCAGGCCAACCCGGCCCCGGCTCAACAGCAGCAGGGAGGTGATTTAGCTACTGCCAGGATCCGTGATTTCATACGGATGAATCCACTGGAATTCTATGGGTCCAAGTCTGATGAGGATCCATGGTTGATTTTAGAGGAGGTGCGGAAGATTACTCAGGTGATGCATGTATCTGAGGAACATAGTATGGAGTTGGCTGCGTATAGGTTGAAAGACCTTGCTTATGGCTAGGTTGTTGCTTGGAGGAAATGTAGAGGTGAGGGAGATGTCCCTACTACTTGGCAAGAGTTCCAAGATGCATTCCTGGATAAGTTTTTCCCTTTGGAGATGAGAGAGGCGAAGGTGAAAGAGTTTATGAACTTGCGACAGGGCTCTATGACTGTTAGGGAGTATTGTCTAAAGTTTAATCAGTTGGCCAAGTATGCTCCTAACTTAGTGGCTGATAATCGGGCTAGTATGAGTAAGTTTGTGACTGGAGTATCTAGTTATATGGTTAAGGAGTGTAGGTTTGCTATGCTGAATAGTGAGATGAATCTTTCTAGGCTGATGACTTATGCCTAACAGATTAAGGTAGACATGATTAAGGAAAGAGATAGAATGAAAGGGAATAAGAGAGCTAGGTCTGAGCTGCACGGACAGGGTCAGACTAGATCACAAGAAGAGGGTCGCCCTCAGTAGCTCGTTCATCTATGCCAGCACCATCATCTGCTAGAGCTCCCATGCCTAGAGGTAGGTTGGAGCAAGGTAGCAGGTCATATGCTTCCAGGTCCCAGTACAGTGTTGGCAGTAAGCCAAATTGTCCCCTGTGTCCTAAGTATGGTAGGGCTCATTCGGGTGAGTGTTGGGGTGAGAAGAGGGGTTGTTTCTGGTATGGTGACATGGGTCACAGAGTTAGAGATTGTCCACAGGATGGACAAGGGCGTCATGACTATTGCCCTCAGACCCAGACTCAGACAGTTAGTGCTCCAGTTCCAGCGACTCGCACAGCCCAGCTCAGGGCGCCTCTTTTAGCAATGCTGGCGGGCAGCGCCAGAATAGATTCTATGATTTACCGTCCCACTAGGAACAGGAGGACTCTCTCAATATTGTTACTGGTATGCTTCGTATATTTTAGTTTGTTGTGTATGCTTTG
>NW_025838763.1:0-1914 GCF_002878395.1 Capsicum annuum | reverse complement strand
ATAGTATATTTTTCTTATGTCCTAATTTATGTGGTAGTAATAAAATTAGAGGGTCAATTAATTTTTTTATGCCATTTTAATTATTTTATTTTGCTAATTATTATGATTTATTATTCTTTTGCATAATTCTCAAGTATATAACGGATTAAAAAATAAAATAAATAAATATAAAAGAAAATATTTAATCAGGCAACACAAACAAACATATCGATCTGTTATCTGTTTATCATCCTTTATAAGTGAGGTAATAAATTACAAATGTCAATTTAAGTGGCACAATACTTGGATAACCATAATAATTAATTAAATGTAATATAGTAAAATTACGATTGAAGCATCAAAACAAACATGTCTTAAATCACTTACAACAATTAATTAGAAATGATTGTACATGGTGGTCATCGATCTGGAGAAGGCGTATGACAAAGTCCCTAGGGAGCTTCTTTGGAGATGCTTAGAGGTGATAGGAGTTCCGGTGGCGTACATCAAAGCTATTAAGGACATGTACGATGGAGGAAAGACTCGGGTGAGGACGGCGAGAGGAGACTTAAGGCATTTTTCGGTCGAGACAGGGATCGACTCTTAGCTCGTTCTTTTTACGTTGGTGATAGACGTGTTAATGCGGAGTATTCAAGGCGAGGTGCCGTGGTGTATGTTATTTTTGGATGATGTAGTGCTGATTCATGAGATACGGGAGGGGGGAGGGGGAAGGGGGTGAATAAGAAACTGGAGGTTTGGAGGCAGACCCTTGAATCTAAGGGGTTCAGGTTGAGTAGGTCCAAGACGGAGTATTAATAATGCAAGTTTAGTGACTCGAGTTAGAAGGACGATGTGATGGTGAGGTTGGACTCTCGGGATATTTGTAAGAGGGATAGTTTTAAGTATCTTGGGTCTATGATTCAGGGAAATGGTGAGATTGATGAGGATGTCTCTAAACGTATTGGAGCAGGTTGGATGAATTGGAGGCTCGCCTCATGTGCGTTGTGGAATAAGAATGTGCCCCTTAAGCTTAAAGGCAAATTCTACAGAGTGGCAGTCCGTCTGACCATGTTGTATGGAGCGGAGTATTGGCCAGTCAAGAACTCCCATATTCAAAGGCTAAAGGTGGTGGAAATGAGAATGTTGCATTGGATTTGTGGCCTTACTAGAGGGGATAAAGTTAGGAATGAGTTTATCCGGGAGAAGGTAGAACTGGCTTCGGTGGAGGACAAGAAGTGAGAAGGAAGGTTGAGATGGTTTGAACATGTAATGAGGAGGGGCATGGATGCCCCAGTTCGGAGGTGTGAGAGGCTAGCTCTGGATGACTTCAGGAGGAGTAGAGGTAGGCCAAAGAAATACTGGAGAGAGGTGATTAGGCATGACATGGAGTTGCTTCAGCTTACTTACTGAGGACATGACCCTAGACAAGAAGGTGTGGAGGTCGCGGATTAGGGTAGAAGGCTAGTGTGAGTATGTGGGTTGTGGCTCTAGGTGTTAGGAGAGTTTGGGTGTGGTGGGTGTCTTACGTCTATGAGTGTATGTTACTACTACAGGGGTAACCGTTTTTCTTTTCATATTTTGTATTGTTCGTATTTCTCTTATTTCCTATTTCTCTGATATAAATTGTTATTGTTTCTTATCTCATATTTCTGTTATGCTATCCATCCTGTTTCATGTTTCATTACAACCTTGGTATATTATTTTCTATCTTGAGCCGGGGGTCTATCGGAAACAACCTCTCTACTTTCTCTGAGGTAGCGGTATGGACTATGTACATTTTACCCTCCCCAGACCGCACTTTGTGGGAATACACTGGGTCTGTTGTTGTTGTATGTAGCAAAATTATTATAAAAAATATTTGTAAAAGAAATTTACGCGAACCTCATATAAGACGTCAAGTTAATTTAAAACAGCAAGAGTTAATTTATCAATTTA
>NW_025838762.1:0-2432 GCF_002878395.1 Capsicum annuum | reverse complement strand
TTGCGATGTTCATCCCCAGAATCAGACTATTAGTGCTCCAGCCCCTATAGTTTATCCTGCTTCTCTTTAGGGTGCCTCATCTAGTACTGTAGGTGGTCAGTGCTAGAATTACTTTTATGCCATACCACCCTGCCAGGAGCAGGAGGATTCGCCAGATAATGTTACTAGTATACTCCGTGTATTTCATTTTGATGTGTATGTGTTGATGGACCCTGGGTCAAGTCTTTATTATGTGACTTCATTGGTGGCTGTGAATTTTGAAATTAGTGCTGAAAATATTTTTGAGCCTTTTCTAGTCTCTGCACCGGTGGGTGAATCTGTTGTTGCTAAGAATATATATATAAGAAGTGTCCTATCACTGTTCTTAACATAGTCATCTTTACAGATTTGATTGAGCTAGACATGGTTGATTTTGATATTATTCTGGGTATGGATTGGCTACACTCTTTTTATGCGTCTATAGACTATCATAATCGGGTAGTCAAGTTTTAGTTTCCCAATGAGCCAACTTTTGAGTGCTTCAGAAATTCTGTTTCTCCTAAAAGTCATTTCATATCCTATCTTAAAGTAAGGAAATTGATATCCAAGGGTTGTATCTATCATTTTTTTTTGAGTTAGGGATACTAAGTCTGAGACTACAACTATTCAATCTCTTAGCATTGTTAATGAGTTTTTTGATGTTTTCCTAGAAGATCTCCCAGGGGTAACTCTCGATAGAGAGATAGAATTTGAAATTGATCTTCTACCTGATACACAACTAATTTCTATATCTCTGTATTATATGGCCCTCACAGAACTTAGGGAGTTGAAAGAGCAACTCAAAGATATTCTTGATAGGGGTTTTATAAGGCCCAGTGTGTCTCCCTGAGGTGCACCTGTTCTATTCGTGCGAAAGAAAGATGGTTCATTATGCATGTGCATTGACTATCATTAGCTTAAAAAGGTCACACTCAAGAACAAGTACCCTCTTCCTAGAATTGATGACCTGTTTGATCAGCTCCTAGGTGCCAGTTATTTTTTGAAAATAGATTTGAGATTCGGCTATCACCAACTTAAAGTCAGAGAGTGTGATATTCCAAAGATGGCTTTCTGCATTTGTTATGGTCATTTTGAATTCTTGGTCATGTCTTTTGGATTAACTAATGCCCCGACAACTTTTATGGACCTCATGAATCGAATGTTCAGACCATAACTGGATATGTTCATTGTTGTGTTCATAGATGATATTCTTGTGTACTACCAAAGTGAGAACGACCATGCAAATCATCTTCAAATTGTCTTACAGACCCTTAGAGATCAACAGTTGTTTGCTAAATTTAGCAAGTGTGAATTCTGGCTAAGTTCAGTTGCTTTTCTGGGTCATATTATTTCTTCTGAAGGTATTCAAGTTGATCCTCAAAAGGTAGAAGCTGTGAAAAGTTGGCCTAGACCTATTTCCCCATCTGATATTAGGAGTTTCCTGGGTCTAGCTGGCTACTACCGTCGTTTCATCAAAGGTTTCTCTTCTATTGCTGCTCCGTTGACCAGGTTAACCCAAAAGAAGGTTAAATTGTAGTGGCTAGATTCTTACGAGAAGAGTTTTCAGGAGTTGAAGACTCAACTCATTTCATCCCCTGTAATGACCCTGCCCAATTGTGAAAATGATTCTATGGTGTATTGTGATACTTCTAGAGTTGGTTTGGGTTTCGTGTTGATGCAGAAAGGTAAGTTTATAGCTTATGCCTCCCAACAGTGGAAACCTCATGAGAAGAATTATTCGAACCATGACCTCGAGTTAGCTGCAGTGGTTTTTGCTTTAAAAATTTGGAGACACTACCTATACTGCGTTCATGTTAATGTCTTTAAAGATCACAAGAGCTTGCAGTATGTGTTTACTCAGAGAGGATTGAATCTTTGGCAGAGGCGATGGTTAGAATTGCTAAAGGATTACGATATAAGTGTGTTATATAACCCGGACAAGGCCAATGTAGTGGCAGACGCCCTTAACAGATCGTCCATGGGCAATGTAGCGCATTTAGAGGAAGATAAGAAGGAGTTGGTCTGCAAAGTACATCGTTTGGCTAGTTTGGGCGTTAGATTGCTCGATTAAGCTGAGGGTAGTGTTTGGGTCCATAGTAGTTCTGAATCTTCCCTAGTTTCAGAAGCAAAGGAGAAGCAGGGTTTGAATCTTCCCTGAACTAGAAGCGATAATGATTCTAAAAAATTGAAGCTTCCAAGTATTCAAGCTCTTGGTTATGAAACTTGTGATCTATAAACTCATGTTCCACTTTATATATGTTCTAAGTAACTATGCATTTTATTTGCTATGAATTTATTTTATGTCATGTACTGGCCTAAAGTAATGTTATTTATGCATACTTGCGACCATTCTCAGTCCTTAAAATAAGAGGCAATAGTTTCAAGCGACAGTCCCTGTCTTATTTCTTGAATAT
>NW_025838761.1:0-2011 GCF_002878395.1 Capsicum annuum | reverse complement strand
ACGTTATGTATTATGTTAAACTTAGAATTATTTTATTTCGTTTCATCCATGTTGAGTTATTTATATTTGGGAATGAAAAATAGGTTTGAAAAAAATAATTTTTCTAAAAAGAACCATCAATTTTAAGTGCTCAGTTATGAAAAAGAGAGGCTAACTACTTTAATATTTTAAAACAAAATAAAAATCCGAAATAACCGAACCAAATTTGTAAAAACCAAACCGAACTGAATTATTTCGGTTTGATTATGGATGTCATTTTTGTCAATTCAAAAACCGATAAACCGAATCGATATTAAATAATCAGACCAAACCGACCGAACGCCCACCCCTAATTCTGAATGCCAGAAAGAAATTGCATTTTATAGAAAAGTTGAGTACACCAAAAGGTTTGAACGTAAGTGCTTGTATTATTATTCTACTGGTTACATCTCTTTTTATACAAATTTTGTACATTTTGAAGATAACTATAAGAGTTTTATCTAATGCCTATTTTACAGGAAAGATAATCTTTTTGTTACAGAAAAAGTTACAACAATTTAAATTCAAAATAAACTCTAATAGCCCCCTGCAAGATCATGTTTGTGATCAAACCATGAGCTTGGATCGAAGATTGAGGAACCGATTCGTGCCAAATGCTTTAGTAAATATATCTGCAAGTTGATTTTGAGATGAAACATAGCGAATCACTAACGATTGATCTTCAACCATCTCCCGTACAAAATGATAATCAAGACAATATGCTTCGACCGTTGATGGATGATAGGATTTCGACATAAAAACTGTGCACTAAGATTATCACAAAGGACAATAGGGGGTGCAGTGAGAGGAGCACATAGCTCACTGAGCAGTTGCTGAACCCAAATTAATTCAGTAGTTGCAAAAGCTAAAGTAAGATACTCAGCTTCAGTGCTTGAGCAGGCTACAACCTTTCTTTTGTGAGAAGACTAACTGATCAGGTTACCTCCATAAAATAATGCAAAACCATATGAGGAGCGACTATCATCAATGTCAGAGATCCAACCAGCATTCGAAAAGGCTACAAGGCTAGAATCAGACATAGGACGTAGTAAGAGGCCATCATGGATGGATCCTTTTACATATCGAAGTATGCGTTTGACAGCTGACCAATGAGCAGTGGTGGGTGCTTGCATAAATTGGCATACTCGATTGACTGCATAGGATATTTCTGGACTAGTGATAGTAACATATTGAAGTGTACCAACAACACTACGGTATAAACAAACATCAGGAAGGGGATCACCAGAAAGAGTAAGTCTTGATCCAGGTTCAGTGGGACTAGAGATAGGCTTTACATCAACTATGTTAGTTCGACGAAGTAAGTCACGAATGTACCTGCCTTGAGATAAAATTATCCTATTTGATGTTGGAGATACTTCAATACCAAGAAAATAATTTAAAGAACCAAGATCTTTGAGAGAAAACTGTTGATCAAGAGAATGAATAAATGCAGTGATGAAATCACTATCGCTAACAATTAGAATAAAGTCATCCATATAGACAAGAACATATGTTGTGTGCTTAGAAGTTTGCTGCACAAAAAGAGAAGAGTCAGATAAACAAGAGCGAAAGCCAATACCGAGGAGAAAAACCTTTAAATAATTGAACCAAGCGCGTGGTGCTTATTTGAGGCCATATAAGGCCTTGTTCAATTTGCATACAAAATATGGCCGATGAGGATCAACAAATCCTTTGGTTGCTCCATAAACACTTGTTCGGAGAGATCACCATTTAAGAACGCATTGTTAATGTCAAGTTATCGAATAGGCCACTTATTTGTCACAGCTAAAGATAGAACAAGCCGAATGGTTGTAGGCTTAACAATGGGATTGAAAGTATCAAAGTAATCAACACCCTCCTCTTGGTGAAAACCTTTCGCTACAAGACAGGCTTTGTGACGTTCAATTAATCCATCAACTTTCCTCTTAACCCTGTAGACCCATTTACAACCAACAATATTAGAATTAGGCGGTGGTGGAACCAATGTCCAAGT
>NW_025838760.1:0-4994 GCF_002878395.1 Capsicum annuum | reverse complement strand
AGAGCTCTATAAAGACCAAAGGAACAATAATAAATTTCATCACTAGTCACGCGTTTAAAGGGTTGCATTTTTTGCATACTGAAATATCGACATTCTGAATCTGATACGTCAAGGAAAATGTCGTTCATGTTAAAAACATTTCCCCTTTGAACTTCTCTCAAGCACAGGTCATATATTAGATCATGAACTTTACATGATCTAATTTTTGTTCCATCTAGACTTTTCTTGCAGACGAGGACTAGACATCTATCGACAAGCCCTTGCAAACACTTCTCGGCCTCTCCTTCCAAATCATTTTCCAACTTTAGGAACCCCTCAGCCATCCATGATCTCATCAAATTCTTCACTGGTATCTCACTGTCTTCTGGAAAAATTCCGAAATGTAGTAGACAAGTCTTTAGATCGCTAGTCAAGTGATTGTAACTCAAACTAAGCACACGTGAACATCGTTCATCAGGATCATTTGTGACAAATGACCTAACATCTTTCGCTACACTTTTCCAATCTTCTATTTCCCTTTTAGATTTGAGAAGTCCAGCAACCACAACAATAGTTAGTGGTAACCCGTGACATTCATCTGCAATTTGCTTCCCAATAGTCTGAAACTCATATGGTAATGCTTCATTAGAAAATGCGGCAATTTTAAAAAGGTTCCAACTCTCATGTTGATCCATGAAGCCCATCTGCAAAGAAAGATTCTCTGTCCCAGCATCGCGAGCTACTTCAGTGTTACGGTTCGTCAACAATATTCCACTCCCCTTTTTTTCACTTGGAAAACATAGTCTCACGGCATCCCATGCTTCACTTTTCCACATGTCATCCAATACAATTAAATATCTCTTACCTTTTAATCTTTTCTGCAACATATCTGCTAGCTCTGCTTCACCTTTTATCTCAACCGTGTCATCCATTTCGATCATCGATCGCAGAAGACTCAGCAAAATTTCCTTTATGTTGTGTTGTTGAGATATAGTAGCCCAGGCACGAACATCAAAACGGCATAGAATTGATTCATGATTGTATACTTCGTTCGCTAAGGTTGTTTTACCTATGCCTCCCATCCCAACAATCGGGATGACTTTGGGTTCATCATAGTAGCTTTTAGTCAGATCTTCTAACAACCGCTTCCTTTGATCATCACGTCCAACCATATTGTTCTTAACCTTAAAAATATCATTTGTTGAACTTGAAAAATCATGAAACGATGATTCCTTTGATACTTGTTTGCCTTTGCATTGAATATTTGTAGACTCTTTCCAGATACTATCAATGTCCTCTGCTACTTGTTGCAGGCTATCAGAAAGCCTCTCTTCTGCCTTTACTCTCAGATTTTCATCATTTGCCAAAAAAACTTCAGTTACTCTTAGCTGAATTGTTTGTTCACCAATATTTGCAACTTCTTTTATCTGTACTTCCAAATCTGTCATTTCCCAGAAACATTGTTTTTCTCAAAGTTCTCGACAACTACTTCCAGGGAACTAATCTTTTCGTGAAGAGCAGAAAAGTCTTCACTGTGATCAAAGGTTAGAGATTGCATTGGTGAATTGGATGTCAAGAGTGATTCGATTGTTCTCATAAGAGAAGCCACACTTTCATGAGCCATATCTATTGTATTCACGTTTGCCTTTGCGATTGTGACCTGAAAGCTGTAATATGCAAGAGGTCAATGATATTATAGATAACGTGATACCCATTCTTTAGTATGGAACATCTTTGTAGATGAATTGAGGTCATAGAAATCTCCTAGATCAAAGTTGATTTGAGAATTTTCCTACCGATTGAGTTTTAGTCGACGTTCTTACTTGAGTCAAATTCCAACGATCATTAATCCTAGTATATAATGAGTTAGGTGGCCTACTACCTACCAAATTAAAGGTTTTTGAGTCTTCTTTCCAAGCAAAAAGCTATGGACATTTTAGTGAGGCATCATCCCAGCTGCGCATTGGGCAGCG
Source organism: Capsicum annuum (assembly GCF_002878395.1). Taxonomy (NCBI): domain Eukaryota; kingdom Viridiplantae; phylum Streptophyta; class Magnoliopsida; order Solanales; family Solanaceae; genus Capsicum; species Capsicum annuum. The sequence goes on along the minus strand of NW_025838760.1, from coordinate 3,042 downwards.
CAGGGCGGAGCTCTAGTCAGGAGATCACTTGTTTGCATCCGCGTTGGTCTGCGCGGCACAGAGCATACCTCTCCAACGTAAAAGTCCATTTTTCTCTTATTAAATTAGGGGCAAACTTGTTCTTTCACCCCATATAACTTTTCCAACCCTTTTTATAACCCTAAAGTCGTCCTAAACTAGCAGAAATCCTCATTTTCTTCCTCCTAAAAATTCTTAGAAGCAAGAACACATAGAGTTCAAGATTCAAGGCTCAAATTTCATACTTGAAACTATTTATACAAGGTATTTATTTCAAGTTATTCGTATTTTCTAAATGATGGATTGAGACTATGGTTGAAGATTATTTTTCTAAACTTATGTGGTCGCTCAACTAATAGTTATTAGATTAGAAATATGAGTAATTAAGGGAAACTAACCTTTCAATGGTAGAAATTTGGGAAGAAGCAACTGATCACTGCAATAATATATACTATGAGAAAAGAACATAAAAACATAAATATGAGCATATATAAAAAACATAAACATAAAAACATCAATTATTGTTGAATGAGGGGAAACTGCATTTATCTATTTAAATTGAAGAACACATCAATTATATTTTTAAGGTAGAAAGTTATTAAAAGATGATTATATTGTGTTTCAATTGTCACCATACTATTTTTGTTGTCATGTTCTTTTTCCGAATGCTATATTTTACTTTCTTTATTAGTTGTCATATTTTTTATAACTAATTTGGTTTACTGCATTTAAGCGTGGGTGTCCTTTGAAGCTAGTATTTCATTTCTAAATGTTCGGACTAATTACTATAATCAGCCAGCTACTGAATAACATAGAAGACTAATGTATAATATCAATCGCATCAATAATCGATCTGTCTATATAACAATAAGGGTCGAAAATGGATCTGTTCATATATCAGTCAGATCAATAATCGGTCTTTTCGTATATAATCTTATCTGACCGTATCGATAATCGATTTGTCCATGTGAATCAGGTTTTTGATTAATTTGTAATTTTTAAAAGATTTCGGTGGGAGGGTTTTTTAAAAATAAATTTTGTCAATTATTGGGATCTTGTTAAATGGTCTTTTCAAGTCTTCTTTTTAATTAAATAGACTACAAGTTTTTTTTTTAGGAAAATGATCCATTTTTTGAGACAGGTCTATTATCTATCCGATTGATATATAGAGAGATCGATTATCGATCCGACAAATTGATTGTCGATCCGATAAATCGATTATTGATCCGACCTATATATGAACAGATCGATTATCAATCCGACTGAGAAAACAGAAGCAGACCATTTTGCTAATTGAAAATTTGAAGAGGCTTAATAGCCAAATTTTCTCAGTAGACCACTTTGCTAATTGAAAACTTGAAGAGGCGTAATGTAATAGCCAAATTTTCTCTCAGTTCAAGTAGTTAAATGTATTTATTTATGGTTATATGTCACCTTCACATTAGCTGGGATTGAAAGAGATTTGAGATAAGTCAATGAAATCATAGGTCAGATTGTGTATCAATATATATCATTATCAACACTTAAAATAAAACCTTAAATAAAACTAGTGGCAGCTTTTATAAAATAAAATAGATGGTTAACCGGTATCTTTCATTAAATGTTTGATGACTAGATATGTGTATGATGTCATCGAACTTAATTTCCATACATACATTTAAGAAATAAAAATACAGATACAAAACAAAGAGTAGTATATTGACCTTATCCAACTTCAAAAATAAGCCCAGTGAAAGTGGGGTCTACGGAGGGTAAAGTCTACACAGAGCTAACCTCGTGGAGGTAGAGAGGTTGATTGTGAAAGACCGTCGGCTCAAGTATCGCATATCAGAGCAGCAAGGAAAAGAACATGCAGAAGTAAAGAAGACGTTGCATATAATAGAAAAAAACACTAGCATTCAGTAAAAATGAACAGTATCAGTAGTGACCTAGTGCGATAACCGAGGCACAAGAAGATATTGACCTTATCCCCTTAATGAAAATTAAGAATGTATGTCCATGGTTTTTACACTGCGAGTTATGAAAAAAGCTAAGTTTGCATTTTCCCATGATAAATCTAAACAGTTTAATCAGTCTGGTTGATAATATCTATTGGTGCATACATCCTATCTTGGAAGATATCTCATGATTGATCTTCCCTATCTCAGTAGATTTTCCATATCTCAGTATCCCATAGTGATTTAGTTTCTATTTAGTTGCCATACAGCAAGTTAAAAGGCTCTAGATAGGGATTTACTCCATATTATAATATTCAGAAAAATGACAAAAATTGAAATGTCCAACCAGCAGGAATATGTTTAGTCAATGTCAATATAGCTGGTGGTCTTCCCGGACCGCGCGCATAGCAGGAGCTTTAATAATGGAGACAAAGGTTACAAATATATTAATTTTAAACTCCTTTCTTTTTTATTTGATTCTCTGGTTTTGACTTGGTACGAAGTTAAAGAAAGTAAAGAAATACACCATTATTAAAATCTAGAGAAATTGCATTTCTTTGGAAGCCACTGCAGAATAATGGTAAATTCAAGGCATAATACATAAATATGACTCTAAAATTGACACCAAATTATAACGTTAACCTTAAACTTTGACAGTGCATCAGTAGGCTCTTTAACTATACAAAACTTGAATAAATAAACACTCTGATTTTGCAACTTACACGCATGTGCCTCACTTGCGCCTACATGGATTAGTCATCCACTCAGATGCTGCCACGTAATAAAAAAGATACATTACATCTATGACTTTTAACTTTGCCAGTGCACAAGTAGACCCTTTAACTATACAAAAGCTGAACAAAAAACCCCTTTAATTCTAACTCCGACGCGCGTGGTTTTGAGTATATACCCGCATTTTGCCACGTAGGATTGGAGTGTTTATTTTTTCAGATTTTGTATAGTTAAAGGGTCTACTTGTGCACGGTCAAAGTTTAAGGTCAATGTTATAATTTGGTGTCAAGTTTAGGGTCATATTTATTTATTATGCCTAAAATCTACTTAGCTAACGTCAGTCTGAATCAAACGC
>NW_025838759.1:0-1798 GCF_002878395.1 Capsicum annuum | reverse complement strand
TGATATTGATCTTTTAGAGAGTGATGAACGTGTTTGTTTTGAATCTGCCCGGGAAATAGATCATGCTCTCTTTAGGTATAATGTCTTGTTTGAAGATGATTTAAACACTCCTAATGAACCTAGTGGTGAGAATGGTGGTAAAGCCTGCCTTGAAGGCTATAGCCGATATGCTAACCCACTATGGTGTGACAACATTCCTCCTAAAGATGAAAATCTCTTTTTGAAAGATGAGAGTACTCTTATGGGTAAGAAATGTGTAGTCCTTCTTGAAAACTCGAGGGCAAAGATGTCATTGACTCCTTGGGGTAATGTTCCTAAATGTGCATCCTTGTTTGACACACTTATGCCTAAATTGCATGAATTCCAACTTGTGGATGCCAAGTTGTCTAGTTATTTGAAGGAAAGAATGTGTATGTGTTTAAATGCTTATTCTTCACCCGTGAATGCCTTTGCATGTGATTCTTTCCTATCCTACCTTTTTGCCTATGATAACGTCTATGCTAGTTTTGGATTTATTTTATATCGAGATAGGAAGTTTTTTGGTCTGTCTATCTGTGTGCGTGATAATAATATATGGATTTTATGGGCTTTAGAACTAATCGACCCCCCTCTTTGGCGTGGTCTTTTGATGAGATAAAGAAGCAATAGTGTCTTATAGCTCATAAGATGAAGGAAGTTCTACCTTGTGGATTATTTGATGCCATTAGGACCTATGTAGTTTCTTTATCTCTTGGTGATTCCCGTAACCAAATCCTTTATGCACCTTTTATTGAGATTTTAATATTTAATTCAAAGGATCCTTGGTTATATTGCAAATATATGATACCTTGGCATGTTGAGATGATTTTTTGTGCTAACCCTAACCCTCATGCCATGAGGAGTTTGTATTTGTTTGCCCTCTCTTTGGTTTTGCAAGGTTTGGATTCGAGGTCGAATCCTTTTCAAGAAGGGGAGGATGATACAAGAATAATGGACACCTTAGCTTTCGACGACATCATTCAAAGTCACTATGTATTAGCTTTGGTCGCGTGGAGGGCACGAGATCATACTTGGAGGGGATGTTTTGAGGCTACCATTGATCAAACCCGAGTGTGGAAGATTGCTTGGAGCCTTGAAGACTTAAAGACTCTCAGGTTTGGACCACCTTTATTGGTTCACGGTTTTGGTGCCCTTTATTAAGGACATTTTGGTCACTTATACTTAAGGGCATTTTGGATAATTCATATTGTTTTCCAACACACCAAGGCCACTCTTGTCACGCCTCAAATTCTGTTGGGGCGGACAGGCACCCATTTTGGGAGAACCAACTCTTAACCATGTACTTTTCATGCATATAATTATGGCATTCAAAGTTTCTATTAGTATGGATAAGATGCATTGATAAAACAAACCACGTAAGTAAGTCCAAACCTACGTATACAAGACTTTACCATTGGGGCCACAACGTTAAAAGAATACAATACTACCACACTTCACATAGTCTGTAAAGCCTCTAAAAGACACCTGGACACTTAGTTAAGGTCGGGACAAACCCCCTCTTTGCTCATAACTACTATACAATACCAAAATATATAACAGACTCGGAAAGCTCTGAATCAACTTGGAGCTCACCAATAGCAGCTGGATGTCCTGTTCTCCTACTGGGGTGGTCTACTAGCTAGAGTACCTGTACCTGTGGCATGAAACATAGTGTCCCCCACGAAGGGTGTCAATACAAGGAGTGTACTGAGTATGTACGGCATGAAATGACAATAAATAAGACAAGATCTCAACAAAATCAATTATCAATATATAACTA
>NW_025838758.1:0-1515 GCF_002878395.1 Capsicum annuum | reverse complement strand
TAATCAGCTTTTGGGGATTAATTTACGTGTTTTAGACTGATTAGGGACGCAAAAAAGAGACTAAATTGTCCCTGGAAAGAATTAAATTTCCGTCACTGAAATTTCCATTTTTGGCCTTCACCGCGATGCGGTGCCATCACGCAGAGCCACTGGAATTTGTCTGCTAGTGCATTCCACGGACAAGTGCAAAAATTCATTTTGGCATGATGCAGTGGTATCACATTGCATCACTGGAAAAGGACGAGTGCGAACTGACACTATGGCGTGATGTGGTGCTATCGCGTTGCGTCACTGGAAATTGACGATTGCGGATCTGCGCTCTATCGTGATGTGGTACTGGTCCTATCGCAATTTATGACATGACACGAGCTTATCATGATAAGATGCTGGATTATGCGAATGAAGAAAAAATGCAATTTGCCCTGTCACTGCGACACGGTGGTATTACGGTGCCTTACTGCCTGGAACTAAAATCGCCATAACTTCTTACCCGGTTATCGAATTAAAGCAAAATTGGTATCATTGAAAAGCTGATTGAATTTTCTACACTATGCTGGGTCTTGAACTAGAAAATTCTAAGTAGAGAAAAATATATGCTCATTTAAATTTGACTAATGCAACATTCTTATCAAAAACTCAATCGGTAAGGGATATTTTGATTCGTCTAATAGCTGGGAGTTATTTGAGGACTTAATATACATCAAACACACTCATAAGACTACCAAATAAATATAATTTATTTCTCATGAGCTCGAAGCATGGTTCTAATATTTGTTTGGATTTTTGGGGTATTACAGGTTCACAACCTATATACTATCTCAAATTTCCATCAGTCTTAATCTCATGTCTCAATCTACCTGACCGACACATTTCTTGGTCTAGGCATTTAAAAAATAGCTTATTTTCTATAAAAATTCAAAGTTTCTTAAAATTAGTATGAAGATATCGAATCCATTCAATACGTGTACATGCGAGCTCATAAATCAACTCAATATGTCAATAATCATGAGATCAGTTATAGTTGGGCACCATTGAAATAAACATATATGTAAGACATCATTAGTATCAAATCAATCCATATCTTGGACATTTCTATCATGAAAAAGGTAAACAGTGGTCAATAAGGCCTATAATATCTATTCAAGTCCTCACACGAGCATCACATTAAGAAATAAGGCAGTCAGATGCACATGTAAATCCAATGATGTCAAGTAAAGCACCCTATAGGCAACAGAAAATATATAATATCGTAAGTCAATAACAACAGAAAATAATCCCACACACATGCATCACACAATATATAATAACTCAAAATCACATGTCATAGTTACTTTCCCAACCCATAGCCTGCTTTACTTATTCATTAATTACCCAACCCAATCTAAAGAAAGTTAAGTCATAATCAACCTCAAAACGATGAAATTCAAGCCTAAAGTCCTTAAAAATGAAGCCTTACTCTTTTGAACAATCTCGAAATCTACTTCAACATTCAAATATAGCACTATGCGTTAAAGA
>NW_025838757.1:0-1495 GCF_002878395.1 Capsicum annuum | reverse complement strand
GAACTTGGAATCTTGAATAAATTTGCAGAATTAATGGTGAACTTTGGACGTTCTTGAAGTTGGATGTAGGAGCTTAGGGTTTTATTTTGAGGGAATTTGATGAAATATAACATATAATGCTTCTAATAGACTTTAATATAGGTTTTGGACGGATTTTGGGTGAGGGCGAATGACCAAAACGCCCCTAAAAATTAAATAATTCTCGAATCTATCTTTTGGTGGACTTTTTTGATAGTTTGAAGTAGATCAATCATAACGTTTTACTCTGACATCTAAATTGGATGAAACCAATTTCATTAGAAAGAAGACTCTCATATCTTTCCGTTGATATATAGTAACTCACCCAGATTATTGTGTACGAGGAATTATGGTCATTTGAAATGACCCAAAAATTCTCTTTTGATAGGCTGAAGTAGATCAACCATAACTTTTTGCTCCGATAGAAAAACTGGATGAAACCAATTTCATTGGAAAGAGGACTCACAGAGATTTCCGTTGATATATAGTAGATCACCCAGATCATTATGTACGAGGATTTATGATCATTTAAAGTTGGAGCAAATATACGCCAGGCCTTAGTACTTTTTCCTGCACGTTTTACTATTTACTACTATTCATGGTTCGATTGGAATGTTCATAACTCGTCGCTCAGGTGTCCGTTTTGGATGATCCACATATCATTGGAAATCTTATTCGATACTCTACGCAATGGTGTGTCATAATCTAAGACATTCCGCATGGAAAATTTATAATTCATTCTAGAAGATAGTACCCAACACCTTTACGCATAAAATTTCAACAAAAAATTTCCCGGGGTATTACAATAAGTCTGGATATCTTTCTCTTATGTCATTTTCTGACTCCCAAGTAGCTTCTTCAACTTTTTGATTTTTCCACAACACTTTGACCGAGGCTATTACTTTGCTCCTCAGTTTCCTAACTTGGTGATCCAAGACTACCTTGGGCTCTTCTTCATAGTATAAGGAGTCTGTCACTTTGACCTCCTCTACAGGCAGCACTAATGAATGGTCTCCACTACATTTCTTCAACGTGGATATGTGAAATACTGGATGAACAGAACCCACACTTAGAGGCAACTCTAACTCGTATGCAACTCCACCTATCCTTCTCAAAATCGGGTATGGCCCTATATAGCGAGGACACAGCTTACCTTTCTTCCCGAATCGCATAACTCCATTCATAGGGGAGACTTTGAAGAACACCCAATCACCAAACTCAAACTCTAAGTCTCTTTTTCAAACATCGGCGAAGGATTTTTGTCTACTCTGGGCTATTTTAAGTCGTTCTCTAATAATTTTCACGTCCTTCATCGCCAAATGAACAAGATCAGGCTCGAACAACTGAGCCTCACCCACTTTATACCACCCTAGCGGTGATTTACATCTTCTCCCATACAAAGCTTCAAATGGAGCCATCTTAATACTGGCATGGTAGCTGTTATTATAAGCAAACTCTATTAATGGCAAGTGATCTA
>NW_025838756.1:0-4288 GCF_002878395.1 Capsicum annuum | reverse complement strand
TTGATTTTTGACAAACATAATAAGAAACGCCTTCTATTTATAGATGATTATTTGTATGAATTGATCGTTAATTTCCCTAATATAATTAAACAAATTGTTGATTAGGCTTGTGAATTACCAAGTCATTAATAATGGTCGAACTTTCTAAACACTTGAATATTAATTGAAGCTTCCTTCAACAACTACAAAGACCAAATCATTATTTACGTACGTCGAGAAATTAAGATCTGATAGTAACGTACTAACTTGCCAATGGAAAAAAGAAGAGAATAGATCGTCATCTATAGACTATATGTTATGAAATAATTGTCCCACATTGGAAAAAAAAGAGAAATGCTAAGTGGATTATAAGTCAAATGGGTTCTTCCACCTATTAGACTAGTCTTTTGGTTGGGCTCTCCCGTTTGGTTTATAACATTGGTGCTTTCATTGAGAGTCCCATGCGTTGGGTCGTGACTCGGATTGGGTGGCCTGCGCGCTAGGAGTGGTGGTCTGGACCCAAGAGGGGTGCCAGCCGTGACCAACGAGGCTTGATCCACGTGTGGGGAGCCGTGCATTGGGCCGTGACTCGTAGTGATGGCCTGTGTGCCAGTAGTGGTAGCTTGGACCCAAGAGGGGTGCCGACTGTGACTAACTAGGCATAGCCGTGACCAACGAGGATCGATCCATGCGTGGAGGCACGACTCGGAGTGGTGGCCTATGCGCCAGGAGTGGTGGCTGGACCTAAGAGGGGTTTCAGCCGTGACCAACTGGGCTCAGCCGTGACCAACGAGGTCATTGATTCTCAAGCGGAGGCGATTGTTATGAACCAATTGTCCCACATTAAAAAAATAGAGAAATGCTAAGGGGTTTATAAGCCTGTAACAACCCGTAAAAGTAGTGCATGGATTAGCCTTTAATAGAGTGCTCTTAGACTTAAAAACTTGTAATGAGGACTTAGAGTCATTTTAGCTGGCAATCTTCGGGATACGACTTTTCAACCTTCCCGACCTTCGTTTTTAGATTTTCAAGTTGCGTTACGATCGGGCAAGCTCATAGTACATCTCGTATAAGTTTTAGAATTTTTCGAAATGCATAAGGCTGCGTTTGGATTTCAAAATAGTAGCAAAACGCATAGCCTATTGCCCAGTTTTCAGCATTTCAGGGTCAACTTCAAACGATCATAAGTCTCTGAATATAATGAATTGGGAGAGCTGCTACCTATCAAATGAAAGTTATTTGAGTCTTATTTCCAATGAAATTGGTTTCATCCAAATCCAACATCTGAGTAAGGAGTTATACCCGTTTTACTTCAGCCTGTCAGCTTGTCAATTGAGGGACAGTTTCGACTTTGTTTATTTTCTTAGGGGATTTTAGTCATTTCACCTCACCCAAATTTCGTATATAACACCAGATTTAGCCCCCAATTCATCAAAATATAATCCTTTTCTCAAATTTTCTCTCAAAAACACCCCTTAGGGTTTCAAACAAAAATCTGAAATAACTCAAGATTCAACCGTAAGTTTTGGAAGATAATTGGAGATTTGGAATCCCCACATCGTAGGCTTCAAGGATCATCCCTCAATTTCTTAAATAGAGGTACGCAGGGTTTTTCTAAATTCTCATGGCCATAGAAAAATCATGTTTTAGAATGGGGTTTTTGAATTATGAACATATTCATGTTTTTAGAATGCTTTAATGACATTGTTTTGATTTTTTAGCCTTCCCCAAAGTGATTTGACAATTTATATGTATATGTATGTATGCATGTGTTTCAGTCTTGAGAGCATGAATTATAATGAATCCCTCTTGTGTTGTGAGCTTTCCTATTTTTGTATGATACGAATTGTTTTGAATGCATTTTGAAAAGCATGATATGATTTTTTAACACGCAAGAGAGGGTTGTGAATGTTGATTATGCATATAATGAAAGAGTGCATGGATTTGTCAAAAGCACATAACCACCATATGTTTGATGAAAGTTTTTGTATGATTTTGACTTGAGTTTCGAAACATGAAATCTCTTATGCAAATTACATGTTTGGGTGGTCTGAAACTATATTTTCATGAAAGATCATGCTTATGACATTATGGCTCAGAAATAGGACTTGCAAGTCTTGGTGTGACGACACCAACTCAGATTTTGCCATGATAATTTAGAACAGATTTAAATGCATGTTTGAAATCAGACTTTTCAGATGTTGAAACTAGAAACATGCATGTTTTAGAATAGGATAAAAATTGGGCATAAAGAGAGCTTAGGTGGTTCCCCGAAGAAGGCATGAGTTCAGACAACTCGTTACCCAAAACCGTGATTTGTCGATCCGAATTTATATATTATGGTGGCCTAGAGCCCTGTGGCGTATCAGATTCAGGAACTCCAACCCTTGCGGCACACTCGGGTTGGAGGCTTTCCCGCCGAGTCAATGACGAATTCCATATCTCCCATGGAATATTAGACTTGTAGGGGATACCACCTAACTCAAAAGTAATAAACAGATCAGAATTTTAAATTTACAAACAAGTTTTATGTTTTCAGAAAGTACCCATGTGTTTTCAGAAACTACTTTATGCATGATGTTTAATGAAAACCTTGCTCTCATATTATATATATGTTCAATATTTCTATTTTGGATTGGTTCGTGTGCCAGTACTTTTGTGCTAACCCCCCTCCTTCCAGGTTCTGAGGCACAGTCTAGGGGTCTAGCTAATCAGTAGATATTTTCAGATTGCAGACCGGATCTTGCAGTGGTGAGCCTTCTATTATTTAGAAGGCCTAGTCATGTCAGACTTTTATCATTGGTTATGTTTTGGTCTACTGGGGGCCTTGTTTCAATTTTCAGACAGCTTGTTTAGTTCAGAGTAGAGATTTCACAGACTGAGTTAGATATTGTTATTCAGACACATTTTTCAGTTTCAGTATTATGATTATGTTCAGATTGACCATGTTTTCGTTTCATATTTCTATTTCCGCATTATCTTTTACTTTATGAATATTGTGTACGATTACCAGATAGAGAAGGGTGTTTTAGGCCTTCATGGTTTGGGATGCTTGTTACGGCCAGGGCCCTGGTTCGGATCGCGACAAAGCCAAATGGGTTCTCCCACCTATTATACTAGTCTTTCGACCAACGACCTCATTGGTCACGGATGAGCCCAGTTGGTCATGGTTGGCACCCCTCTTAGGTCCAGGTCACCATTCCGAGTCGTGGCACCACTCGTGGATCGATCCTCGTTGATCACGGCTGGGACCTCTCTTGGGTCCAGGCCACCACTACGAGTCACAGCCTAATGTACGGCTTCCCACACGCGGATCAATCCTCGTTGGTCACTGCTACACCCAGTTGGTCATGGCTGGCACCCCTCTTGGGTCCAGGCCACCACTCCGAGTCACGATCTAATGCGTGGGACTCTCAATGAACGCACCAATGTTATAAATCAAATGGGCCCAACCCAAAAAACTAGCCTGATAGGTGGGAGAACCCATTTAGCCGCATTTCTCTATTTTTCCAGTGTGGGACAATTAAATATATTAAACAAATACTTAGTCTTTCTCCTAGATCTTCTTCACCTGCTAATGTTTTAATTAGTATTCAATTACTATAATATAATTTGTCACTTTTGACTTTGGTGGGGCTGCAGCCACTTGTAATAAATTAGTTTTCAATTAACAAAATGAACTAAGAAAATTTGGCTATTAAGCCTCTTCAAGTTTACAATTAGCAAAATGACCTACTTCTATTTTTTTCATCTGTCGGATTGATAAGCGATCTGTCAGATTGATAATCGAACTGTCTATATATCGGTCGGATAGCTAATAGATCTGTCTAAAAACTGTCATTTTTCCAAAAAAAAAATCCTTTAATCTATTTAATTAATTATAAAGAAGACTTGAAAAGACCGTTTAATAAAAGATCCCCTTCTAATTTACGCGTAGACGATCATATGTTAATGACAACTAGGATTTCTACTACTATAGAAATTTAAAATATAGATTATAGATCATAGATATAGATTATAGATTATAGATATATATTCACTTTTATTTTATACTTATGTGGTCAATATAATTGATAACACTTCTAAGGGTACAATTTAAAGGTATCCTCGGTCCATGATAACCAATGGAGGAAGTTAGTTCTCCTTAAGTCGGTAAAAAATATTTGAAATCGACCTCATAAATCATATCAAATTTTAAGTAGAAATGTCCGATTTTTATCTTTACAAGGCCATACTTCAACAAAAATATCTGAAATCAAGGTGGATTCATTCCTCTACTTCAATTGCCAATGTCTAAAAAGGTCATTTC
>NW_025838755.1:0-1932 GCF_002878395.1 Capsicum annuum | reverse complement strand
GGAAGTACTTGCACAATCTTAATATCATGTTCATTACATAATCATATTGGCAACACATACCAATAGCATGGAAGTTCATGTGGATTGCATGGTTATCATACATCTTGTTCATAAGTACGATTTGCAAGTAAACATAGCATAATCTCATAAGAATAGTTCATGAGTATTCCAACAATATTTACAAGGCACATTATCAATACAGAAGTCATTGGAATGTAAGGGCATATCATGAGTTCTTCACTTAGTCACAATTTAGCTATATTGCATGATTTCTAGTTTCTTAGGCATTTTGTCAAACACCTTCCATGCACATCTTAAGAATAGGTGAAATCATCAAATTATACATCATGAACAACCAAATTTACACGTTTCCAACTCATATGATATCATGAAATTCAAAAAAACATATAAAGATTCCATCTTGGGAGTCACCCAATATGAACAACATGATCATCAACACCCAACAATATAGAAATCATACTCTATAATGAAAAAGAGGGTTTCTGAGCTTTATGAATAAAAGGGATCCATAAATCAACTCACGCATACCTTAGAAGGAAGATTCTTGATGATTGACGGAGGAAATTTCTTGAAATCGGATCTTCAAGCTTAGTTACGCAACCCTTGTTGTTTTTCACTTTTAGTTCTCTTGGATGATGAGCTTTGAGATGATAATAGGGTTGTAATATGTTTAGAAGATATATATTTCATAGGGACGTGTAAGGAGTGTTAAAAGACTTAATTACCCCTAAAATAACTCAAAACGGAGTGTTTCTTGCACCTCGAACTGACTTAGGCAGCCCCAAGTGATTGCCTAAGTTAGGTTGGGCAGCGCCTAACCAATCGCCTATGTTTGGGTTGGGCAGCGCCTAACCAATCGCCTATCCTTACTGGCTCTCACGAAAATGGGCATAACTTTTTGTTCGGGTATTGGATTAAGGCAAAATTGGTATCGTTGGAAAGCTAATTCGAATCTCTACAATTTGGTGGGTCGAAATTATCCAAAATACCACATTAACATCGATTTATACTCATTCAAATATGACTCTTGCAAAATCAAACACTAAAACTTGATGGATTTTAAAACTCTTAGCTTGTATTACCTTAAGTGACACATATGAACATTCTTAATGCATCATAAGCTATCCTATCACTAGGATATTCACTGTAAGTCATGTACTCAAGTATAAATCACAGGATAGGAGATTTCATACGTAGGAATACTTATTCACTTCCTACTTTAGAAACATGCGGGGTATTATAATATCTCCCCCTGGGAATATTCGTCCTCGAATGAGAATTTTCTGAGAAGGGATACAAGACAATAGATCCTGAACTGAACATGAAGTACAGAAATTTGATCTAATGACTTAAACATACTGAACTCGTACATATCTGATGCACGGACAACTGACACATAAATGCATGACTGAGTATGAAACGGTTAATAGGTACCAATTTTATGCTAGAAACATGAACGTGAAACTGAATAAGATTAAGGAGAACTGTTACCTTGTGCTTGATCTGAATTGGCGGGGAAGAGGTAAGGATACTTGGTACGCATATCTACTTCTGCTTCCCAAGTAGCTCCCTCATGAGACTGATTTCTCCAAAGAACCTTGACTAGAGGGACTTCTTTGTTCCTTAATCTACGAGTCTGATAATCTAAGATTTCAAATGGAATCTCTTTATAGGAGAGGCTGTTCTGAATATTGATGCTCTAAATAGGGACACCAACTACTGGGTCACCTATGCACTTCTTTAGCAAAGATACATGGAAGACTGGATGGACTGAGGCTAGATCTGAAGGCAACTCAAGCTCATAAGCTACCTTGCCGAAGCGACAAAGAATTCTAAAGGGACCGACATACCGGGGACTGAGTTTTCCTTTCTTGCCGAACCTCTTCACTCCCTTCATGGGAGAGATCTTAT
>NW_025838754.1:0-2003 GCF_002878395.1 Capsicum annuum | reverse complement strand
TTTATTATAATTAGTCGGTATATATTTCATTCTTCTAGATTTTAAATGTGTTATTAATTTTGATTCAATACTAGATATTAATGTAATTAAATATGCTAGTTTTTGTGGATTTTCTTTTGTTTTATTTAGTCTTATATATTCTGAATAATTGCTAATTAACGATTCTTTAATCTTCCTAAAAGCTTCTCTATTTTTAAATGGTCTTCGCATAATTAATTTTCTATTTTTGTAGGTAAATTTTTTAACTCTAAATCTAATTTTGACTTTAACATATTATTTAACATATTTATTCTAACTTTAACTCTAAACATATAGCTCTAACTCTAACATATATATAGCTCTAACTCTAACATATATATCTCTTCCGTACTTTTTTAATTCTCTGTGCTCTGATACCATTTGTAGGGGGGTGTGCGGATTTGTAGGTATAATAGATATAATAGATTTTCCAAATACAATTTAAATTATATTTGAAAAAAACCTATTTTCAGTTTCTTCCCTCTTAGCGAAATTTTAAAACCAATTCAAACTTTGGTTCCGAAAAATTCTCGGCCAAACGAGTTATGTTTTGCTAAACTTTCATATGGTTCCTGGCTATATAAGTCGGCATCCTGCCAACAAAACCTAGGTTATGCTCAAATTTCAAACAGCAGTAGTTCCCTCTATTCAATTTTAATTCACATAGATATATGTTAGATATGTTAGAATTTATCTATGTTTATTGAATTAATTATGAGAAGACCATTTAAAAATAGAGAAACTTTTAGAAAAATTAAAGAATCTTTAATTAGTAATTACTCAGAATATATAAGTCTAAATAAAACAAAAGAAAATCCATAAAGATTAGCCTACCTAATTACCTTAATATCTAGTATTGAAGTAAAATTAATAATCCATTTAAAATCTAGAAAAATGAGATACATACCACCTAATTATGATAAAATTAGATTTAGATATCTACCAAGATATTATAAATAAGGTTTAAATGAATAAAGTGCAGAAATACAAAGAATTAAAAAAAATTATTTCTAAAAAACGTAAAGAATTAAAAATAAGAATAGAAAGACTACATTATAATATATTTGCCGGAGTTAGTGAAAATTCAATAAATACACAAAAAGATGAAATATCAAAATTAAAATCACAAATAGACAGTTTAGAATATATATATCAACATGAAGTATTCACAATAAAATGAACAAAGAAGAATTTATAATAGAAGAAAAAATATATGAAAATCATGATTGATTAAAAATAAAAATAGTATTTTCTAATCTAGGAAGAAGATATAAGAAAATAGGTGAACATTTATATCTAATGTTAGAAAAAGAAGAATTAAAATTAGAAGATAAATTGACAGCAATGGTAAAAATAGAAAGAGAAAAAACGAAGAAATAGATAGAAAAAAGGAAATAGAAAAAATAAAACAACAAACTACGGAAGAAATACGAAAAATAGAAGAAACTAAAAATAGCAGGATTGCTGAATTAGAAAAAGAACTACAAATATTAAAAGATCTGTATGAACAAAGACAAAAGGAAAAACAAGAAAAAGATAGAGAACAAAAATTACTGAACGAGATAAATCAATTTAAGGAAAAATTGGAAATAAAAAATAAAGAATTAGAAATAAATAATATAGACGTTGAAGAGACAGATAATTATGATTCAGAAGATAGTGAAATATATACAGAAATATTAACAAATACAAAAAATTTAGAAATCAATGAAAAACAAAAAGTAATTAATGAGGAAAACTTAGAAATTATCCACACAGAAATAAATACTCTTGATAAAAAAGAAGTGAAAATATAATACCTAAAACAGCAGAAATAAGAAAACCTATATATTATAAGAGTAAGTTTAAAAAATATAATGAATATGATAAATGGACACCAAAACAAATAGTTAATAAAAAATTATAACTTTTTAGACCTAGACTGTGTAATAGATACAGAAAAAATAATACAATTATAGATAGGATATATGACAAAACAATTATTA
>NW_025838753.1:0-1960 GCF_002878395.1 Capsicum annuum | reverse complement strand
ATCTCTCAAAAATCATAATCTTGTAAATAGTGATAAAAGGTATAAATACCAATTTAAAACTCGTGTATAAACATTCAAAATAATAGCAAAACATCAGGCTTAATATTCTTCTTGAATCATACTTTAATAATAGCAAAATAATAAAATCAAGAATCTCAATATCTTGCTTAAACTCAATTGGAAAAATCTGAAAATTCACATTACATGCATAAGTATATAAAATTTATCAGGTAATTCAACATTCAATCACTTGAAATCTCATAAGCTTCAAATAATATGATTTGGGTATAAACCCTAACTCCAATTTCATGAGGAATCACATAGAATTCAATAATTTATAATTTAAAACAAGTTTTGGGCACAAGAACGAAAGAGTTGTTAATTTAACTCAAAATTTTGTAAATAGTGATAGTGAGTATGAATCCCAATTTAGAACTCATAGATAAACATTCAAAATCATAGAAATACAACCAACTCAATATGCTTCTTGAAAATACTTCAACAACATCAAAATAATAAGATCAAGAATCTCAATATCATACTTAAACTCACTTTTGAAAATCTAGAAAATTGCGTTAGCGCATAAATACATGAAAATAGTCATGCAATTCAATATTTAATCACTTGTAAACTCATAATCTTCAAACAATATAAATTGGGTATAAACCCTAAATTGAATTTCATGGAAAATCACAAAAAATTCATTAATTTATAGGTTAAAACAAGTTTTGGGCACAAGGACGAAATGATTGTCCTTCTTCAAACCCCACATACCTTAATTGACTTGGTTTGTTGAAGAAAGCATGAATCTTGGAGCTTGGATGATGAACTTGAATGTAAAAGCTTGAACTTTTAATACTTTGGAGATGATCTTGATATTATTCTTGAAGTTCCGGAATTAGAAACCCTAAATTCTTGATCTTTTTATTGAAGAGAAGAAGATGGAATTGATGATTCTTGAGGGAATTGATTAGGGTTGTTCTTGAGGAAAAAATTGGAGAATGGAGGCAAATAATGCCCATTTGAAGCCTTAGATCATGTTTTTACGACCTGGATTAAGGTGAGAAAAGACCCCATTGCCCATTATTACTTAAAGCAGAAATTCGTAACCCGCATCCCGATTTTGTCCTTTAGCGTAATGCGCTACCATCGCGGCAGTTCACTGCCTCACACTAAAATGGCTTTAACTTTTTGCTCGGATATCATATTTTTGCAAAATTGGTATCGTCGAAAAGCTAATTCAATTATATACAATTTGGTTGGTCTTGGAATGGAAAATTTCATGTATATAAAATGTTATACACTTTTAAAGTAGACCCTTGTAGGATTGAATGCCAAATTTTGGTCGAATCTAATGTTCTTAGCTCCACTTGGCTCTAAGTGACTTCTATGAACATTATTCACATAATAAGGACTTCACATACTTAGAATTAAAGTCATGAAACAAGAATTTGAATTATGGATCAAGAGTACGACAATTACACCTTCACTACGACACATTGAAATCGCGTTAAGCTACTGAAAAAGGATGAGTACGAATTTGCACCCTGGCACGATGCGGCGCTATCGCGTTGCGCCACTGGAAATTGACAATTGGGAATTTGGACCTCTCTACAATGCGCTAATATCGCGAAGGTCTACTGAAATGTTACGATTGCCATTTTGGCATCTACCGTGATGCAGTAAGTGTCCAGGTGGAACACTGCATTACTAACAATGCTCTAACTTCTTCACCGAGTGTTGGATTTGGGCGAATTTTATATTGATGGATAGCTTATTCAACTTTCCACACAGTGGAAGGTCTAAATCTGGAAAATTCCATATGAAATAAAGGTTATTTATTTTTAAAGCACACTCTTAACATTCTAGGAACAAATTTTAAGCTAGGAAAAATGTGGGGTGTTACAATATCCCCCCCTTTGGAACATTCATCCTCGAATGTGGATAATTAAGCTAAAAA
>NW_025838752.1:0-1844 GCF_002878395.1 Capsicum annuum | reverse complement strand
AAAATAAAATAATAAAGAATAAAAAAAATTATATATATATATATAATATTAAAAATGTGAAGACCCTTAGAAAAGTAATTTGAACATTTTGTCTTTTATTAAAAGTCTCTGCAATAGACAAAATAGTCTTTCACTTTTTTTTTTATTATTATTTTGTGATATTAAACATTACTATAATAAAAATATTTCCCAATTAAAATAGGCTTGGTACAAAAAAATTCAAAAATATTTTTTGCAATGTCTAATATAATTGGCAAAATAACCTTTCCATTTAAAATAGATGTGATAAAAAAAAGGAAAAATAAACCTACTAAAGCTGTTTTTAAGGTAATAGTGCCAAAACTTTCGGTGCATCTTCTTTCCTCTAAAGTTAAGTTGGAGTCTTTCTTTTTGTACCAATTGTTTTGCTATTTATTTAATATATAATTGCATAGGTGTTAAAAATATTTAAACCTAAACATGCAAATAAGAAATTTAAAACTAATATATCTGCATCTAGGTCTACATCTACATTTACAAGATATTTAAAGTGTAAAGAATATTAGAAAAGTGATTTGAAGTTGCCTCTCATTAAAAGGCAATATACAAAATATTTTTTTACTCATTAAATTATTCTTCGAATCTATAGGACTTTCAAATCAAATAATATATTACTTATATATTTTTTTCCCTTATTTTTTACTTAACACAAGGTATTACATTGATTGTAGAATTCAATAAAAGTGAGACCTACTTTGACGTCGGTTTCGATTTTAGTGTAATTATATAGTAAGAATCATATTAATGAGAGAAAATCAAGCTCTCTATTCATTCATTACTATATATTCCGTCTATGTGTTGTCGCTAATTTGTGTAGCTTAATTTGATAAATTGTTCGCCTACTTCTCTTTCTTTTTACTCGTGATTTGATCAGTTCTCAGAAATTAACACTTCAAAGCTATGTTGTCTGTATGTATTCAAGTTGATGGTAGTTGATTATCTTCGTCCGATAAAGAGAAAGAATAACATTTACAACATTGTTGTTAAAGAGTTTTTTTTAAGAGGAGATTATTCTCTTAATTGATTTGTGTTTTCAATATTAGTTTTTCAATATGCAAGTTCACTTGATCGAACTATATTAAATATTATATTTTTTTGTTATAGTTTTATTTATCATCTGATTTATTAATGCTTGTAATTGTTAGTTTTCGTATGACGTGCCATGAAGGAAGATTATTTTCAATTCGTTTGATTTTTGTGTGTTTTGCTTCTATTAAAGCAAGCAACATCCCTTGTCGTGCTGACTATATGCTATGGACATCCATAATGTTGTGTGTGCTTCCTGCATTCTTTCCTTCTACATTCTTAGTCACTATTATTGACTTGTGAGCATCATTATTGATGCTTCTATGTAGATTTTGCTAATATAGCTATTTGAATTAATTGGGTTTTCATTACATTTTATAAAGGGTTTTTGTTGTCTTCCATAACCCAATCTACTCATTGTATTTATTTTTTATTTTCTTTTATTTTTGAGAAAAGTCATAAAAATTCCTCTGAACTTATTCGCTCAACTCACTTTAACACTTAAATTTAACTTCCGTTTATTTACCCCCTTTAATAACTTTAAAGTGAATTAAATTCACCCCTAAAGCTGACGTGGCAAAAAATAAAAGCGAATGAATTTTTTTTAAAAGGACCTACTTTATTATATATATATATATAAAATTAAAAAAAATCAAGAACCCACTTCATCTTCTTCTTTTACCCGCCCCCATTCCCATCACCCCTTACCCACCCCAACCCACCATCATCATAAATTATCTTACACCTTTTCTTCAGCTTTCAAAGTCTTCCTTCAATAT
>NW_025838751.1:0-1117 GCF_002878395.1 Capsicum annuum | reverse complement strand
ATATATATATATATATATAATACATGAGAGCAAATTTTCATCAATCATTATGCATAAAATAGTTTCTAAAAATACATGGGCATCTTCTGAAAATACGTAACCTGTCTGTAAATCTCAAACTCTGATTTGTGTATTATTTCTGAGTTAGGAGGTATCCCCATTGACTCGGTGGGGAAGCCTCCAACCCGAGAGTGCTGCAAGGGTTGGAGTTCCTGAATCTAATACGCCACATGACACTTAAGTAAGCGTATAATAATATACCCGGGTCGGTAAACCACGGTTTTGGCCAAAGAGTTCTCTGAACTCACGCCTTCTTCGGGGAACCACCTAAGCTCTCTTTATGCCATATTTTAGCCTTTTCTGAAAATACATCATTCTAAAATTCTAAAACATGCAAATCTAATAAAGTCTGATTTCTGTATTCATCTGTGTCTGTTATAACATTTTCTGAGTTTGGTATCGTCATACCAAGACTTGCAAGTCATGATTTCTGAGCCATAATACATTAAGATAAATCTTTGATTTAAAGCAAAGCTTAGACCACCCAAAAACATACAACTGATATAGAAGATTTCGTATTTTGAAACTCAAGTCAAAATCATGCAAAAACTTCACCAAACATATGGTGGTCTAGTGCCTTTAGAAAAACATACAATCTTTTATTACATGCATTATGAACATTAAACATTCATGATAAATTCCCTCTTTAGTGATTTAAAACCACCTTTAAATCTAGTTCAACCATTTCATATGGTGCTTTTCAAGAATGTATTGCAAAACAATTCATATGCTATGAGAAATCTGAAAAATTTACTGAAGAGGGAATTCACCGAAATTCATTCTTAAATACATGGTTTCAGACATTCATATTCTCAAATCACTTTGGGGAAGGTCAAAAGACCAAAGCAATAATGTTAAAACATTTAATATATGAATATATATATATAGAGATTCAAAAATCCCATTCTAAAACATGATTTTTCTATGCCCATGAGAATTTAGGAAAACCCTGCGTACCTCTATTTCAGAAAATAATGGGTGCTTCTTGAAGCCCGTGGATTGGGGATTTTGAATCTCTAATCGATTTTGAAAACCCACGGTTGAATCGTGATTTATT